>NW_021135568.1:0-181576 GCF_004193835.3 Ostrinia furnacalis | reverse complement strand
ATATGTTTATTTAATTTTTTCAAATTTAGTATAAATCGCATTTTGCCGTTAGGTTTAGGTACCAGAAATACACGAGAAACATATTGGCCTTGGCAAGGTTCACACGGAGAGATAGCTCCAATAGATAGTAAGTTTTGAATAGATTCTGAAAAATGAGATCTTTCAGACTCAGTCACTAATGTAACGGGAGGGTCTAACTGATTAACTGGCTCATCGAAATCTATTTGATATCCGTCAATCCATGAAAGGACCGCTCGATCTTGTGTGATGAGCGACCACTGACTATAAAAATGACGCAGTCTACCTGCGTAGCGTACCTCGTCGGCGGCTAGCGCCTCCTCGTCTCCCTGCGCCGATAGGACGACGCGGTCGAGTAGTGGCCGCGCGCTGGCTGCGGCGGCGGCGGCGGCGGCGGCTGGTAGCTCGTCGTCGCTCGAGCTGCAGGCGGCTGGTGTCGCGGCGGGCCCGGCGCCGCCCGACGATTCCCGGTGCCCGACTTGCGGTTTAAATTCTTGTCTTGCTTGGGTTTCTTGGCGGAGTCAGCCTTCAAATCTGAAGACGATTTGGAGACGGCTTTTGCTGTTTTCAGGGTTTCGGTTAGATTTTGTCCAAATAAATATCCATCTATCTTGGTACTGGCTAGTTGTTCTCGTAATTCTTTTTTCAGAGAATAGAGTGCGTGGTTTCGTCTGGAACTAGACTGCAAATATTGGACGTCGCATAGGATTCTGCCGACATCCATGAGACTTTTAACTAGTTCATTGTCTCGGGCAGGGTTGTTGATTTGAGCATTTATTATTTGCCCAACGCATGTGATAGCTGCTGCAATTTCCTTTTGGTTGATTTCGATCGACTTATCGCGCTTCTGCACGTACTCCGGAGTTGCGGCTTTTATCTCCGGATTCATTTGAGGGGCAGATAAGTTTTTGCAATTTGCGGGTACGAGATATTTTTGTAATAACTCCTTGCGAGTGTCTTTATCAAGACCCGATGTGGCCATGTAATTGAGGCGGTTAGCTAACTCTTCGTTTATATTAGGTCCGTATTCCACGGTAGCGGTCGGATCTATGCCCAATATATCCAGTATTTCAGGGTCCAAGCCCGTGTCCAAGCTTGCAGGAGTCTGCGTAACTTCAACACTCGCGGCTTCTTGAGGCTGCGTCGCGGGCACACTGTCCGATGTCCCGGCGACAGGTTCGTTTACCGAGGCAGGTATGGGCATGGCAGGGTCTGGACCCATTGAAGAGGCTTCTTTCCGCTGGTTCCGATCTGAGAATAGAACGGATTTACTTATATTGGTATTTCGCCAACATTTAAGCGCCATGGGCGCTGATTTCAGCTATCTCGTACTGATAACACCATAGGTGTCGAATGCAACAGAAAATTTCCATTGGAAATGCATTCTTTAACATTATAAGTTGTGGCACCATGGGTGCAGAATGTTGCAGAGATGACCGCATACATTCTGAGGCGACTGCACCTCACATCAGTCGTGTAGACTGGAAAGACACCATGGGTGTCGAAAATGCGGGTAGCATTTTGTAAAAACTAACCTTGGGATAACGCCAACAGGGTTTGTGGAGCTGGTGAAGAACTTCGTGAGCTTGCGGGTGAACTTTCTGAACTCGACGTACTGGTAGATGATTCCGAAAGCGTCGTTCGTCTTTTTGAGTGTTTCATCTTCTTTTCAAGTTTCTTCAATTTGCTTGCTAGGTATTCGATGGTATCTCCATGTCTTCTTTTCGGCATTTTGGAATGAAGCGTGCGAAGTGGCTGAGCACTAGTTTGCGAATGGCGAGAGCGCCACAGTGTCTCTTAGAGGCGGGGTCGGTTGGAGGGGGAAAATCGTGTTTCCGGTTCCTTTTTAATCTTTTAATAGAAACCGTCAGTTGTATCACTTCCGTTTGAAGATTTTAATCTCAAACCGGAAGTGATAAATAAATTTAAACTAAGTGCAAAAGTGGCTACGCTAGGCGTTACTACATAGTGTTGTTATAAAGTTAGGTTTAATATAAATAGGTAAGTATACTAATCTCGAGGACGAAGCACGTGTATAATCTTTTTTTGTTACCTTGATCAAAACATCTGTACATAATGTAAATAAGACCCACGCTGAACATAGTGAAAACATCAAATAATTTCACAACAAAATGACCCCCTGTCCTCACAAGCATTAATGCTGCTAAGCACTGACATAAATAAAGCTGTTTTGAAAGTATTTCCTGAATATTTTCTTGTCCCTCCACTGAAAAGCCCTGTAATCAATAAAAATACATCAATATTGTAGGTTTTTCTACAGTTTATTATAATACATGATGAAATAATATTTTGGAACACTTACACCATCAGCCATAAGAAAATGTACACCTTTGTCATTGGTTTGTTTTAATACATAATCTTTCAATGATGTTAAATTTTCTGGATCAAATATGTTTCCATCATTTTTAATGCCATAATATGCATCAAAAGTTTCTGGTGTTCCAGCATAGAAGTCGGACAGCTTGAAATCACAAGGTCCTTTTAAAGTAAATCCAAAACCTAAATTATGAAAAAAATATAAGTAAGATTCAGAAGTACAAATTTAATTTCAACAGACTCATTTAGCCACACAATAGATTTTCAGTTAATTTAATATTTGAGAGAATTATAATTTTCACCAACCTTTAGATTTCCATCCTTTTCTGTATAAAACATATTCAGAGAAACCCCCTGGTCCAGCACAAACATCCGCAAAATACAGTATATCTTTCTTATCTATAGCATTAGATCCATCAGGATTCTTCGGCTTTGTAAACATAAAATCGAAAACTGCGTCAATGTTCGCCATTTTCACAGCAGCCCGGTTCAAAAATATGACAGAACCAATAGTTTCATATGGATTACTTCGAAAACGTGCATGTCTTAAATCTTCATCATACAATGTATCAAAAATAGTCTGAAAAAGATTACATCAATATAAACTTAAAGTACAAAAGTTAATATTTTCATTAGCAGTGCCAAAGCCAAATAGTCTTCAAACTGTAAAACATGGCTATAAAAAAATTAAAATAATATTTTTTATTGCTTCTATAAATCTCACCTTGGAATCTAAGATTCCCTTTAGTATATGTGGCTCTACAAAGAGAGTTTCATCATCTATAGTTAATTTTTTTGGTCCTTTTTGAAGCCATTCCTCTAGTTGATCACCTAGTAATGGGTCATCTGGTGGAGATGGTATCCATACCTAAAATAAAATATGATGAATCCAATAAAATTTTGATTTTATGATCACACCATAATCACATAAAAAAGCATGTTGTAATTACCGGTTCCTCTTTTGCCTCTGGTTTCAAATCATCTGGAGACCATTTAAAGTCTGCAGGAACCTCACCAAGTACAGATGGTTTCAGACCCAATCCTCTACGGCCTTTTTGAGTTGAAGCCTCAACAGGTTCTATACGTCCATGTTCAAATTTACCTAAACCTTTTCCGGGTTTATAACCCATACTACTCATCATGCGTTTTGATTTCTCTGAGTAATCCATACTAAAAGCACCATCCATTTCATTTCCTTTAGTGGGGTCTCTATTATAAAATGTACTTTCATTATCTTGGAAGCTCGGTCTCATGGAAGTTTCTCCTTGATCATTGTCATCAAATCCTGGCCGATAGTCATCATAGTGATCATTTGGGGAAGAACAATTTTCACTAAGACTGCTTCGGTTTACTCTTGCACTGCCGGGTGGACTTTGTTCTGCATAATTAGGTTTATGGCCAGTATTTTGACCTTCTGTATAATCTCCAGTTGGTGTTTCTGCAGCAGAGTCATCATCAGACTCTGGTATACCTGAAAAACAAAACACATCATGAAAGTTTGGTAGCTACGCAAGCTAAATGAGGCAATTTAATTCCTATAAATATTGAAAAAAACTGACAAGGCTGAATAACAATAATACCTGAGCCTTGTGATGTTGTGGATGAAGCTCCAAATGTATCAGCTCGCAAGCGTTTAGCAGGGACTGGAACAAAGTCTTCACCACTGGAATCTTCATCTCCAGATGGATCTAAAAAAATTACAAAATTAATATGAATCTAATTTGTGTCTAACTATACATCTATGAAACTTATTTAATATTAATAAATATTTCAACTATATTATAAACAAATCATTTTTGTCCCCTTTAAATTACAAAAGTATTTTGCCATACAATGTTATGTTCTTGTACTTGTACATACATATTATATTAAACATAGTAACATCCAGACCCATATAATTAATTATAATAAATATTTTTATTCCTCTTTAATACAAAATACAGAAAGTTACAGTTTAAACAGGTTATTATAACAATTTTAGAGGATCAAAATTAAGTATTTCCTAGAGACTGGTCCTAGTACAATACAGACATACTACGATACCCTGTGTTACAGCACAGCTTCATATAACTTTAACATAGTTGTGAGGCCTTGAGACCTACTGCAGATAGAACACAGAAAAAATTTACCTTCATATCAATATCAACATTTTTTTCACTGGGAGTGGAGTTTTAAGTAAAGTGCTTGGCACTATGACAAAGCAGCCCATAAATTACTGTACATTATTAAGATGCGACAGTTTTTAGCATTATGTGCTAATACATAAGTAAAATGCTTCTTGCTTATTTGTTTTGTTAGCATTATGAGTACTGTTAATATTTTCAGGAATGTATACGTGCAATAATATTCCTATTTATAGCCCGCGCAAAGGCCGGGGAGTGTCGCTAGAAAACACTTATCAGTCTTGCAAAGATGCAGATAATTTAAAAATTAAAGTGATGATTTTTCATGATAACAAGTGGATATTGATAACTGAAAGCTATTATTCCATTAACCAAGGGT
Organism: Ostrinia furnacalis; assembly: GCF_004193835.3. Lineage (NCBI taxonomy): Eukaryota > Metazoa > Arthropoda > Insecta > Lepidoptera > Crambidae > Ostrinia > Ostrinia furnacalis. Next base: position 176,719 of record NW_021135568.1, on the reverse strand, counting down.
TTGTTTTAAAATACACGATGAAAAGTACCTCATTGAAATTTTAAACAGTTGATCTTAACATACCTGATAGATTCATGTTTTATTAGCTTTATTCGTACAGTTTTTTCGTCAAGTGTTGATTACTTTTCAACAAATTAACTACAAAATACACACTTTTCACCGAAATACAATCGTATTCGCAATGGTACTATTTATTTTTTGTGACATTGACAGAAAGAAGAGAACTACTCAAAAACTGTCATTCGGTCGATTGGATTTGGACGTACTTCACTTCATCTGTCTGTCTCTTTTACACTAATGAGATTTACGAGCAGTTGATCATATTTTCTCTCTATTTACGTCCGGGAAATACAGGCCATAGAGCTTTTTGAAATCCGTTTTCACTTTTCAGGGGAAATCTCCCAACATAAAGAAATCTGAAGAAAAAAGGTTACGAGCTCGCACATAACACATTTATTGCATTTGTTTGTTCTGCCCACATCCATATCTGTGGTTCTGCCCATGAGCTTCATGGTTCTGCCCTATTTGGGCCTCTGATGTTGCCCTTTGTTTCAGCATTTTTTTGTGTTGTATTACGTGCCTTTTGAACGCTCCGAAAATTAAATCCTTTTATAAATCCTTCACTTTTCAAAGTACCTATTTATATTTTTATTTGAGTAGTATAATCTTAAGTAGAATTTTGGTTTAATTCTCGGTAGAATCATTCTTTTTGTTTGAATAATTATAAAAAAAACAGCTGTATAATGAATGAATGAACTATTGGCTAAAAAGAAGAACCATATCCTTAAAAAATGTAAAAAAATAAAAAAACATCAAGCTGTCAAAAGTGACAGTTATTTGTTATGACATTTCATTAATGCGTGTTTGCTGTTCGGTTCGTTCGCGGTTTTTATTATTTTTATTATAATACTGTGATTTCTTCCTGATTTTATTAATTTATTTTTACGGCTGTATCACAGACTGTGAAAACATGACTCTAGGAGTAGGTGACGCCAGTAAAAATCTCCCATGGTTGGTGGTTTACAAAATTTTTTAGTTCCATGGCACATGAAAAATTGGCATACATATTTATTTATTTACGCGTTCTTATCTAATTACAGGGTAGAAAAGTATCGTCCGTCCAAGCTCGAAGACTTAGTGTCCCATGATGATATTATTAAAACGAGTAAGTTGCTTACTATATTGCTTAATACTGCTTTGTAACAATGTTACCAAAACTTGAATTCACCTATTTTATTATTTGTTTCAGTAAACCAATTCATGAAAGAAAACCAATTGCCTCACTTATTGTTTTATGGACCACCAGGAACTGGCAAAACATCAACTATTTTAGCGTGTGCTAGGCAGATGTATACACCTCAACAATTTAATTCAATGGTATGTTCTTTCTAAAGTTTTTCCACAGTGCACATGTAATATTTTTTAAAATTTTAAAGAATTTATAGTAAATTATTATTATTCAGGTCCTAGAACTTAATGCATCTGATGATCGGGGCATTGGTATAGTACGAGGGCAAATTCTTAGTTTTGCATCAACCAGAACAATATTTAAAGCTGGACCAAAGTTAATCATTTTGGATGAAGCTGATGCAATGACAAATGATGCTCAAAATGCCCTTAGAAGAAGTAAGTAAATGCTACAGAAATAATTTTCAATGTTTATGTTGAGTGAATTAATGCATTCAATCAACAGTTTTTTATTTTATTTACTACCTTGATTCTTTTATTATTTTAAATTTTTTACTAGTTAATTAATTAATATTTTGTTACATTTTTTGTTATTTACACTCCCATACAAAAAATTTAGTGAGGAGGCAATGTAAACATTGTAATGTAAAATATAAACATTGCTTTCTGGCATTGTTCATGTTAGAACAGTAACAGTAAAATTCAGTAAATAAGGTGATAGTTTGTGACACTTTAGTTTGTTCAAGACTAGAGTTGCCAAGTAAGGTGATTCACAAACTACTCATTGTATCAAAGTATGTTGCTAATAGCAACCTTAGTGAAAACAAATGATTGGATGTCTTTTTAAAAATATTATTTGGTAACTAAACTTCTCAAAGTAGATGCAAGTAAAAAATAATCTAAAATAAAAAGTTATTTGAATTATTATTGGTATATCAGTTATTAAATTTTGTTAAATGAATAATTTAAGTGTACCATATAAATTAAAATTATGTCAGACACCGAGGATGAGGATGTTCCAAATAGAACTGTTAAAATTACAGTTGTTGGTGAACCTTCAACTGGGAAGGTAAGTACCCAATTAATTTTATTTTTTATGGTTCATTACTCATATTCAAAGGTTTGTAAAGCTTTTCTATTAGAAGCATAGAAGTTTACAAGTTATCATCGTTACTATGTTAAATGAAGTGTTAAGTCTTAGAAAGGACTCATGTGGTCACCTTGGTATGCTCTGTTTCAGATCCTTCTAGATGCAATAGATTTTATTTCAAAATCACCTTTACAGCTGTAGACTTTGTGGCCAAGATCTGAGTTTGAGCTACAGCTAAGTTTTGTGTGCAATGATGATTAATAATCCTTTGAGTAACTGGCCACTTTTACTGGTTTTAAATTCATTGTAGAGGTTTTTTTTTAAATTACGAATTAGATAGTCTTGTGATCAATCTGGCCACTAATACTTTTTTTTTAAATCATTGTAAATATTTTTTATTTTTAAATTGCCAATCATCATTACCATGAAGGCCTCCATTGTAGACAAGTCTGTGCACGCGGTACTTGGGCGGCGCCGGGGCGGGCGCGGGCGGCACGCAGGGCGCCGAGGTGATGGCGGGGCAGTGCCTCGGGCTGCGGCCGCCGGTGCCGCTGCAGCTGTGCGATGTGGCCGGCAACGCGATCACTACTTGCATGCTGGATAATTATTTGTACTCCTCAGATGTAAGTTTTTCTTAAAACGACTAGCAAAATGTTGCAGCAAATATAGCTTGAAAGTTGATGATGATTAAGCTAATGTTGTTTTCCAGGTGGTGATATTTGTTTATGATTTAACGAACCTCCAGAGTTTCGAAAAGCTAAGCTTGTGGATAACAACAGTAAAAGATATATTTAATTCTGAAATCAAAAAACCTCTGATGGCACTTTTTGGGAATAAGTCTGATCTAGAACATCAAAGGGCTGTGAGGCTGTCCTGTGTGCAGAAGTTAGCTTCAGAGTATCTATTGGAAAATTTCAAGGGTTCTGCTAGAACTGGAGAAATGGTGAGTCTAAAAATTAACACACATCATCTACCCTTTCTTGTGATGCAGTAGACATGCTAACACAAATCATACGGATACTATAGTGTTATGGGCGTATAACTGAACATGCTCTCAGAATGTTCGTTCTTTCGTTCGTTTCAGCCAAATGACGTCCACTGCTGGACAAAGGCCTCCCCCAAGGTTTTCCACAATGAACGGTCCTGCGCTGCCCGCATCCAGGCTCTTCCCGCGACCTTTACCAGATCGTCGGTCCACCTAGTAGGAGGCCTGCCCACGCTACGTCTTCCAGCCCGTGGTCGCCACTCGAGAACTTTCCTGCCCCAACGGCCATCGTTATGTTTACGAGCTATGTGCCCCGCCCACACTGCCACTTGATTTTAGCAATTCTGCGAGCTATGTCGGTTACTTTGGTTCTTCTGCGGATCTCCTCATTTCTGATTCGATCACGCAGGGAAACTCCGAGCATAGCCCGCTCCATCGCCCTTTGGGTGACCTTGAGCCTTCTTATGAGGCCCATAGTAAGCGACCACGTAAAAACTCAGTAAAACTCATTTATTTGTGTAAGTAGGCTTTAAAAAAGCACTTTTACGCTCAGATCCGTATACCATCACTGGCAACACACACCTGTCACAAATCTAGTGTCTCAGAATGTAGTTTATTATAATCTCTTGCAATTAATACCCGCCGTTTGGTCATCGACAGATGCTCGGGCCATGAGCGGATGCCATGATAGGAAGAACCCGGATTAACTCACTGCCGATTGGTCTGAATAGTCCTTACCCTCTATTCCAGGTGAACAGTGCCTTCACAAGGCTGGTAGCGCGCGTAATGGGGGTAAACGTAGCGCGTGCATTAGCCCGGCCGCCCGCCGAGACCAACGGGGCCTCGCCGCGCCCGCTGGTAGAGGAACAAACGCACAACCTCATCATGACCAGAAAGGCGATGCGGAGAGCGCAGCGGAGATCCTCCTCGTCTATATGTTCCATTGTTTAAGTTTTAATAAAGCACTGATATTCATAAATTTGGTCTTTTATTCCCTATTATAGATATTAATGCTTTTGAGGTTCTTTCTAATCAACTGTAGGTAGTTTGTTATTCACATTGGGTGTTTTGTAGCTATGCTATCCGTCGAGTCGTTCTCGATTATTATGAATCTGCTATGAATGTTTTAATCTTATAGACCAAGGCAAATGATGGTGATTTATTTATTTACACAAATCGTTCCTCTTTTGTTTCTGTTGGTACTTTGCAAGAAACGTGGTCACACCTACAAGGTGGACCGACGACATCGTAAAGGTAGCAGGGAAGCGTTGGACACAGGCCGCTACCAATGGATCAACGTATTCAACGTGGAAAGCATTGGGGGAGGCCTATGTTCAGCAGTGGACGTCCTATAGCTGAAATGATGATGATAAAGATGATTGCAAGAAACGTACCAGGTTCTTTTCCTCTTATTATATGGTCAATGGATGGAATTAACAAATAACGATCACGCTTGCAATTTGTTTTGCAGAAGATCTACTCTGTAATAATTTGTTTCTTGTTTTTTTCCAGTCATAGAAAAGTACACGGACAACGTGCGTTTTTGCATCATATGCAACTACCTGGGCAAGATAATCCCGGCGCTGCAGTCGCGATGCACGCGGTTCCGCTTCGCGCCGCTGCAGCAGAGCCAGATCGTGCCGCGCTTGAAAGAAATCGCCGCGGCTGAGGGGTAAGCTAAGAATTTTCGCTAAAAATCTCATCGATGATCATAACATGGCAGCCGTGACGTCACATCGTCGCTCTGGTATAGATCGTTTCATCTACAAAGACGCGCCGCACCATTCTTCCGCTAATGTTTGGGTGTTATCGGTGCACTCACACTACAATAATGACGCTCGGATTGCTCTGATCAAACTCCGCGCAGGCCGCGCTTCCCTCGACCAAAATACTGATAATACAATTTAAATTAATATAATTTTTAATATAGAATTTTAGTTAGATTATCATTTCTCTTGTAGAAATTGTTTAATCTACTAGTATTTTAAAATGTTCTCGCCTTTGCTAGCTATACTTGCTTAAATCCGTGGTGGTGGGGGCCCGGTGACCTGTAACACAGGTATTCATTTACCTAGCTCAGGCTCCAGTCTCACACACTGATTAATGAGTTTTCTTTAATGTATTGTATCCTGTATTTTTGTGTGAGAAATAAATCATTATTATTATTATGTTTGTACGCTTTGGAGTTCACGGGTCAAAAGTGGCCCGGTCCTTTAGGCTTGCGTGGGGATACAGATCCAACACGTAGAGGCCGTTTTAAGCTCAAAATAAACGACAAAAGTGAAAGTGGTGCACATGCTGGAAATCGCGCGTCTTCGTGGATAGAGTAGTAGATGGTTTCATCTATATCGACGGGACGAACGCGGGGAGATGTGCGGGTAAGTGGGAGGGAGAGTCGCATTCTAGCGAGGTGTGCAGTTTACTCAATCGGGCTGTAAAATAGGGTGCTTCAAATTAAAGGCGTGAAGAAGTGCTACAGTGACACCACTAAGGCGCGCTTGCCGCTCCACTACTAGTTTTCATACAATTTCTAGATGCGCAGTCGCACTACCGTGACAAACGACAAGCATACCTCTACTGTATTTCGTTCGTTACAGCCGAAAGACGTCCACTGCTGGACAAAGGCCTCGCCCAAGGATTTTCACAAAGACCGGTCCTGCGCCGATCGCATCCAGGCACCTCCAGCGACCTTCACCAGATCGTCGGTCCACCTAGTGGGAGGCCTGCCCACGCTACGTCTTCCGGCTCGTGGTCGCCACTTGAGAACTTTCCTGCCCCAGCGGCCATCAGCTCTACGAGCTATGTGCCCCGCCCACTGCCACTTGATTTTAGCGATTCTACTGTATTTTTTAATATGCAATTTGTCATGCAGGATGGTAATGTCCGAGGATGGCGTGCAAGCTCTACTAGCCTTATCTGGGGGTGACATGCGCAAGGTGCTTAACACTCTCCAAAGCACGTGGCTCGCGCATCGCTCGGTGACAGAAGACCACGTGTACACGTGCGTGGGCCACCCGCTGCGGTCGGACATCAACCGCCTGCTCAACTGGCTTCTCAATGAGAACGACTTCGCGGCTTGCTTCAAAAGTATCCTTTGATTGACTAACAACCGTATTCACAAACGATGTTTGCTTAAGTGAAGCAGCAAATTAAACGCACAGCGTTAAATAGAGCTCTTTGATTGGTTCATGAGTCACCTTGTATGTCCACGCGCACTGTGAGACGTCATAGTAATGTTTGTAATTACGTAATTCACCGTCACATTAAATAGTTGACACCATCAACCAAATTCTAAGGCACAAATTCTTAAAAAGAACACATAATTCTAGCCCTGAAACCAAACCAGTTTTCAATTAACCGTGAAATGAGATTGTAATGAATCAATTGACTTTAAATTAACCTCATTATTTGTTTGATTAGTAACATTATCCTACATGCGTACGAGGACATACTAATCTATGTTTAACTGTTTATTTATTCACATAATTCCCTTGACCAATTGAACAGACATACAAGATGTCAAGATTGCAAAAGGACTGGCGCTCAGTGACATACTGACCGAGATCCACACAGTAGTACAAAGACGTAAGTATTCATCTTCTTCTATAGTTTAGTTACACCATTTCACTTAAAACATAAGGTGTGAATGCAGTCAAATAACCTCCAACCCCCAACACTCGGGAATAGCTGACCGATTTTTTTTTCGAAAATCAGAATAAACTGTAAAATATTGGAAAAATAAAAAATGCGCTATCGGACAAGACCCCTTACATGAAGACAGCATTTACTAAACTCTCCTTTAGCTCTACGCCTGCATCTTATTTAATTGAGTACAGGTGGATAGAAGCCAGCTTGGCTTATTCTACTATTCCCCGTTGACAATCCCCGTCAACGCCAATTGGAGCTTATAATGATATTAGGATTTTATTTTGAACGTAATATTATAAGTTCCAATTTAACGTTAACGGGGAATAGTGAACAAAAAGTTCACTTATCCCCGTTGACGGGGATTGTCAACGGGGAATAGTGAAATAAGCCGCCAGGCTTCACTCGGATTTCTCAATCACAAGTCAAACAGAAAATGTTGCCCCCGCTGAGAATCGAACCCGTGGCTTCTAAAACTGAACTGAAATATAAATTTCCAGTGAAGCTCCCCCCCGAAGTGCTGATCAGCCTGCTGATCAAGATGGCGGACGCGGAGGCCCGCCTGGCCAGCGGCTGCAGCGAGCGCGCCGAGCTCGCCGCGCTCATCGCCGCCTTCCAGGAGGCGCGCGACCACGTCCAAATGCAGCCCCAGGCGTAACCTCGGCAGCAATGTGAGTCGATAAACAAATGACTAACCACATCACTCGTACATTTGTAGTGTAAGAGTAGGCGCACACCGTTGATTTTTCGTCGGCCGATAGTTTAGTCGGGCAGTTGATCAGTATGGGCATGTATGGGAGTGCGCACACTACGCCGATTCGATTTGGCCGATTCTTCATACAAATTAAAATCGGGCACAACTATCGGCCAACTAAAAATCAACGGTGTGCGCCTACTCTTAAGTCACATCTGCAAAGCGGTCGTCTTTAAGTGATTACTCATAGAAACGGACTTCTTTATGTGCTGGATCATACAAAGCGGACATCTTAAAGTGCTGGATCATATTAAACGGTACCTTTTTGAGTGCTTGGTCATACAAAACGGACTTCTATGTGCTTGGCCATACAAAAAAGGTAATTTTTAAGTGCTTGGTTATACAAAACGAACATCTTGAAATGCTCAGTTACACAAAACAGAAATCTATCAGCGGCCTTCAGCCTAACTGAAACTGGTATGAAAGGATTAGTATGGTAATCAGGGGCCTTCTTGGAAACACGAATGTTCTAATTTTCGAATACACAATGTAGTTCTAACCTAATTTATGTAAATGTACTTTATGCTCTATTTTGCCAATCTACATTTCGAATGTTAGTGAGGTTACAATTATCATCAGTTTAAAGAATGAATCGTGTTATCTAAATTGGTCGTTCAATATACACTATAAATAAGATGATAAAATAACCTTTCATATTACACTGCATATTATATTGTAATGTTTCGTGGTATAAGTAGTTTATTGTGCTGGTCAACATGTAATTTATTATTTACTTCTAAAGCATTCAAGTAAACTGTCCGTTTGAGACTAAGTTATAATACTTTTTGTAATTAGTGGTAATATTGTTACAATAAATATCTTACTTTTTATATTGCATATTTTTATTCACTCATATCATCGATTATAACACATTGCTATAGTATCAGGTAACTGAAGCAAATCACTTATTCTAATTTAGTGTGTTTGTTTCCAAATTAGCTGGTGCTGTTTACTGAAATTTTACCTGAAGTTATAAGTCGACATCGTTCCTGTTAATATATGAATTATACTTATTGTAGGCCTTTTCCCAGAAGTCAAACCTCTTTTTAAAAGGTCCTTGCGTGACCCTTTTTGGACAGTCGTCAATCACAAGGTGACGTCCATGTTTTCCAGACTCAGGCCAAATTACTTTCCCGCCATATCCTTTTGGGGATGGATTACTGCAACAACAATTAAGTTAAATTATTTCTTTAATTTAATCAATAAATCCTAACGGAAAAGAAGTGAAGTAGACACTTACCCGTACTTAATGAAATTCGTTAAAAATGTCACCATATTATGCAGTGTTTTTAAACTTCTAGCATCTGCAGTCTTCAGTATTGGCGCAGTGATGTTAGTCACGAATAAGTACCCTAAATCATCTGCATGTACAGTGCCAGGAAAGTCTATGTCGTAGGTTAGTTTACCCCAATTTAAATCCCCATCGAAATCAAAAACGTAGTAATATAAGGGTGCGCTGTCATGCCTCTTTTTATGGATTCTTATCCAGGAGTCAACAGTGCGAGCATATTGGGTATCTGTAACTAGGTTAAAAAGTTTTGTGAGTGTCCAGTTGGATAAGTCTTTACTGCCAAAATATAACTCGCTCATAGAATCCACCAAGTCTTTGTACTCGTCCGAGTCATCAGGATACTCTATGTCAGGTGGTATACAGAGAGGGACTTTACTCTTCAAGTCGTCGGTTGACAGTTTGTGAAGACTAGGCCACATGTAAGCTCCTTCAAGTGCATTCATACCTACATATATTGGTACATTTTGTGGTATTCCCATTTTTACTATATCCAATGGACGCTTTGTGATAAAAGCGTGGTCTGATTCTTGTTCCACGTTCGGCACAAACGGACCAAATGGCCTCATTGGGTTTCGGTTATTTTTGTAAATATTTTCTTGAGCATCGACTATATCGAACNTATCGAATGCATCAGCGCTTGTAAGATTTTTTAAAATATCTTCAATATTACTGTGATTTGAGATTCCTAGTTGTTCAGCGAGAGCAAGAGCATTCGCTTTTGGATCTTTTGCTAAAAATCTAAAATTCGTGGCGCTTCCACTGCTTAACATAGCGCGGTCAAAGAGTCCCGTGGACTTTTCTGTCAACAATAGGTAGTGGACCATAGCTGAGCCTGAACTCTGGCCTCCGATAGTTATTGTGCTTCCACCAAATCTCCGTATATTATCTTTAATCCATTTCAAAGCTAATAATGCGTCTTTTAAACCGGCGTTTCCAGCTGCATTTTCTGTGTGGAGTGATAGATATCCTAATGCTCCTAACCTGAAACACAATAAAATTAAAATAAGCATTTTTTCCACATTACAAACAACATATTAATAATTTCAGCTAAACACTAATGACTCGATATGTACCGTCTTTGCTAAATTATGCATATTTTTATGTAAAATTAAGCTTTGTTTATTATTTTATCGAAATTGTTAGAAGTACGTTACGTTACGTACGTATCGAAATTGTTGTAAATCGACACTTCCTAAACAAAAATTTAAATTATACTTTAGGTACACCTACACAACAAAACGACTAGATAACTGATCATATCGGCGTCTTGAATAAAAGTACAGAATGTCCCAAAATTAGCAGGTCCCTCTAAGACCGGAGTAGTCTACTAAGGGTGAATTCGACCAAACAAGAGTAGGTAAATATTAATCTCAGAATAAATCGTCAGTTATTCGTCATTTTGACATATTTCCCATACTGAATCTGTCAATGTGCCAATTATACCAGGAGTTATTCTCGGATAAAAGTTTGGTCGAATCGGGCCTAAGTCCATTGTATTAAAACTCATCAAACTTTTCTATGAACCAATAATAACTAAGTCAAAGTCAAAGTCAAAATTTCTTTATTTGTTTAGACTAATAAATAGTTCTTACAAATCGTCATTTTGCTCTTAAGGAGCCTCTACATGTCTCATAATCTTTTTACCCTACCAGCGCTTCGAGACCAACATTTGGCAAGTGCTGAGAAGAAGCGCCGCAACAACTAAAACAGGTCATTGTAAAATGTGTAACTATAATCTCGGAATAAAAGAAATACCTGTAATTAATCGTTGCGAAAATAATGTCTCGTTGTATGTAAAAATTGGGTCCGTAAAACATGTCGATATCTCCGGCATTAGATTTGAAACCCCCTCCATGAATGAACACAAAGACAGGCAGAGCTTGCCGCGTTCTGTTCACCGGTACCATAATGTTAAGGGATAAACAGTCTTCGCTCATTTGATCTCTTGTGTACTTTTTTCCTTCTGACTGCGGGCACACCGGGCCTTCCTCTGTTGCATTGAAAATATGAGTCCATGGTTTTTTGGGAATAGGGGGCTGTGGAGCAAAAATAAATATAAATCCATTATTGTTATTAAGTTTTAAGTACATATTTCATACAGAACTGTGAATATATTGCCACTATAATTTGAAACTTATTTACTTAACAAGATTTAAAACAATAAAAAGATTAACAGCCCCCAATCTTAAATTGGTTTACAACATTAAAAAACAATCTCGAACACTTGTCAAATTAAAAAAAAAATGTTAAATCACTAGCGTGTCTGCCGAAATTGCAAAGTGACCTATTTACATTCCCCGAACTAGTCATAACATCAAAAAACCAGAACTACTTACACCATGCTTTGTAACAAACCTTAAAACGTAATTCTCCTTCTGGGCTTTCTGCATATGGTATTCCCAAGTAGGCGTAGTACGAAACTTGTTCTCCTTCCACGAGCGTCCCCCGCACGGGGCCTGTGGTCGTGACGACCACGGAACACTCCGCTGCCGTCAGTATCACACTGACTGTTATTGCGAAGCGCAACATCTTTACTGAAACGCATTAATCACCACTCGAACCTTTTATACTGGGCTTACCACAGTTTTCAAGTAGGCGCCTTAATTGGCAATAGTAGTGATGTATAAACCCGTGCCTAGGCGAGACGTGGGCTCTCTGAGTCACGCCTTGAGCCCTCATAGGAGCTTGAGTCTTAGTAAAATGAAAGTGAGCCTTCCATAAAATACAAAATTAGAATTTAATAAGATGAATGTTTTATGTCATAAAGATCACCGTAGATGCTTAAACTATCGTGCTTTAACTCCTTTCCTCATGAGCAGCTCACCACAACTAGATCACAGAAAAAAGACCAGTGCGCTGAATAAAACTCGAGCTCTGAAAGACTCCCAAGTCGTAGAGCTCATACAATATCATACAAACGAGGCGACCCTTAAAAAAGACACCAAGTTCTAAACAAAAGGACTCTGAGGCCTCGAGCATCTTCGAGCCTTGTACCTGTACATCACTACTTGGCAATTTCGCGTCTAATACAGTACTAATATTGATATCATTATTATCAGTCCACTTGCTGTTAGTGACACATTATCAGTTTGTATTATAACGAAACAAGAAATCCTTTAATACTATAATCGAATCTGATCTCTTAAGCCCGGTTTTTGAGTTGAGAATTACAGCTTGAGCCTGGTCATCTTCTACTCAAGGATGAATTTGGTATGAAAAGTTCATACTTCATTAGATAATGGACACGCTAAACCAAAAATCTTAATTCAGAAACTGGACCGGTGCAGCGGTGTGAAACTGTTCTTACTTAGCCGGCCTTTTTGTTCGTTTTCTCGGCTTCGTTCGTTCGTTCTTTATTTAATCGAAATATAGTAAAACAGCGCACAACCAATGACATCTTAGCGCACAACAGTGTTTATCGATAATTTTATTCCATAGCCTAAAGCATGGTAAAGGTCACGCGTCTTTATTTTTACAGGTGGAATAGTATTGACGTACAATATCAAAAGTGGAAGGTGTGCTGTTATTGTAGTGTTTTGTGTGGAACAAATCTTATGCTAATTTATATTTGTTTGCAAGTTTGTAATACAAATTACTAATACCTATTAAAAAAAAATACTTCAACATTCGAATCTCCCATCGAAACTAAGAAATTGCAACTGTTAGTTATGTGTGCAAATAATTAAATTATACGTCTCAGCCCTACGCTCAATGCTTAAAATTATTACTAATGAACATAGAAAAGGCATAGACTTTCTTAAACAATTTTTTATTTCTTATTAATTAAAATAAATAATATAGCTCTAAATCTATAAATCTATTTACAATGTTTACAGCGCGAAGGAAAAAAAGTCCTTTCGAGATCTCATATTTTTGGCATTGCCATGAAAACAGCTGTATATTTGCATGCCAGTATTTAATTGTAATATACGTGTTTTACGCTAATCTAATCGGTAGGGTCATTACATTATGCCTCAAAGAGAGCTTCATCTTTTTTTTATCTCACTCTTTTAAAAGAACTAAGTATGTACTCGTACGCTTCGGTTCCTACATATTCATCTTAGTCAAACGAGACATATTATTATGTGCAGTCATTGTCTTCGCACACGTGTGCAAAAATAACAATATGTGGTGCACGACTGTCTGATAATAGCGATGCAATACGATTTATTGATTCATTTAGAAATCAGTATGGTTCTTTCGTCAAATGGACGAGTACAAACCTAGCGGGTAAGTATAGAAAGTTTTTAAAAATGAAAACCGCTGTCGAGATTTACAAGTCGTGCGTCATAAATAGAGAGTTATCCAAAGATATTCGATACGAAGCTGTTAAAAGAGTTGGTGAGAGATGCGAAGATGCCGGAGCCGGCGGGCGCGGGCGGCGGGCGCGGCGGCAGCGACACCGGCCGGTAGTAGGGCCCACCGTCGATACGCTGCAAATGCATAAACATCCCAATTAATTACATACATAAGTAGTTTATACTTTATTGCACATAACAGATACCTACATAAAAGAAATACTAAGAAGACGTGATCTAAGTTATATTTCTAAGCAATAAAACGGTCTGGCCGTAATAAATACACTCACGTGTTTGACTATTTAATTTTACTCTTTTGAAGTGTTTTTGTCTGAACATCTGTCGCACGCAGGCAATTTTTTTTAGAAAAATACTCGATGTGTGGATTTCAAATGTTACAATACAAAAGAAAACATTATTTTAATATGAAAGTGGTAAAAGTGGATGGAAAAGTACCTAATTTAGAGAGCATGCAATAAAATATTTAATTTAATTATGAAGTGTAAAAACCAAGCGTAAAACGATGTGCCCTAGCAAGGACACATTGAGTAAATAGGTATACATTTTTATTATGTAAAATGTAGGCGATGCTCAAATTCTGCGAAATACTACGCATTAAGATTGTGAAAATTAGAAAATCAAGAAAACGCATACTCTCATGTACAGATTTACATTAACTTACCAACACCTCATTACATATTTACACATGCTCTTATAATAATAATTATTAAATAAATAAATAAATATCGTTTTACAATTTTACACAGCGCCATCTAGCCTCAAAGTAGGTAAGCAATTAATATTATGCTTGTATTATGGATACTATCTTATCGGATATACTAATTATATACTTTTAAATACATACAGTCATACATATTATACATAGTAACACCTAGACCCGTCAAAGAAATTAAAATTCATCATTTCAATTTCTGCTCGGCCGGGAATCGAACCCGAGACCTCTCGGCATAGTAGTACGTTCTGCTGAACCACTATACACCAAACGGCCGTTAATGATAAAAAATATTTAAATTGTACGTACCTCATCGTCCGCTAACTATCATTCTGTTTGGGGTATGTTGATGAAAAGATGAAAATAAGTTATTTGCTATTTATTACTTCAGAAGATCCTATCCTAAACAACGTGTTCTGAACATGACTACAAAAATAGGTTTTATGAGTTTGTACTTATTCGGGACATTGATCACAGATTTCCCAACACCAAATGGTTATTTGTACATTTAAGCGAAGCATTAACGAATACATGACTAATAACGTTAGCTCAATAATTTATTGTCGGAACAATGCTATTAACGGATTCTATTAAAGTGTAACAATGAATGTACGGTTTAATCTTCGGGGAAAGCGAAACCGGTGGAGCGGTTGGTGGTGGTGGTGACAGCAGCGACGGTGGTGACGCGCGCGGCTCCGCGGCCCGGCTTGCGCTGCGGCTTGCTCGCCTCGAAGCCCTACGGACCCACACCACACAACTGAACCATGACCACACCACCCTTATAACATGCTAGTGCTATAGCGTGCATGTGCAGACGCCAGCTCATCAGACTAAGCAGTATTCTACATTTGAATACTAAAGTGCATCAATTCAACTACCTACAGTGTTTAGACTGATGTGCAGACGTCCGTACATGTTGGCTTGTATTTATATTTAAAGAAACAGATAAGGTTTTCAATTCGGCATTTCATCCTTACCACAAGACATACTTTCAATCATATAAAGAATTGTATCTTTAGGAAAAGGCGCCAACGTGAGTTTAGTAGCCATCTACACGTGCTCGATTTATTTAACATAACAACTAACGAACAATCTTGTGAAAAAGATAAAAACACGATTTTGAAACAACAGCAACAACCTTGGTAAATAAGAAAAAGCAAAGGTAATTAATCCTTTCCATATTTAATAATAGAGATTAAAATAAAATAACAAATAAGCTAGTTAAATTAAACAAATATTCTACTTCTTATATGGTTACTTATATCAAAGGCCACTAGACACCTACGATCACAGTAGGTAAGTAAATGCTTATTTGTTAATTATTTAAAATTGCTAGAGATAGAATAATTTAACGTTATGAAGTCATTTCATTAAATTAGCTGTCCTCGGTCTGATAAACATATTTTTTGTGACTATTTACTATTGAACCATGAATCTTATTCAGTTGTTCATACATCCAATTACTATAAAATTAATGCTACGCTATGGTTCCCTTAAATCCGCTATATTTACAGGTAGTTTACAGAGTTACATTAGGTATTTTGAGCTATATACAAGATTCTGAGTATAACATTAGTGACAAAGTTGCTTATTATGTGACCTACCTTAGCGGAATGTAAGGTAACGTTCAGGAGCGTGGGGTGGCTGTCCACCACGATGAACTCCACCTCCTGTGGCAGGTAGCCGTCGGCTGCGACCTGGAAAATAATGTTTAGAGTTTAGTTAAATGCGCGATTATGACGACAAGAAATTATTCTAAACATTACATAAAATCAAATCATACATAGGCCCTTTCCATTGCGCTTATACGTGTACATTGGTCATGGTATATGGGCTGGTGTTGAGAAGAAGTCATTATTAAATCGCCGTACTTGGTTGTGTGGTAGGCGACGCCGCGGCCCTTGACGCGGATGCACGCACGCTCTATAAAGCTCAACCACATACGATAGAACCAAAATAGTCACTCACATCGAGCCGGTAGGTCCCGGGCAGCAGTGTCCTCCAGAATTCTTCGTACTTGGTGGTGTGATAGGCGACGTCGCGGCCCTTGACGCGGATGGACGCGCTCCACACGGCTTAACCAAACAAGATAGAACCAAAATAGTCACTCACATCGAGCCGGTAGGTCCCGGGCAGCAGTATCCTCCAGAATTCTCCGTACTTGGTGGTGTGGTAGGCGACGTCGCGGCCCTTGACGCGGATGGACGCGCTCCACACGGCTTAACCAAACAAGATAGAACCAAAATAGTCACTCACATCGAGCCGGTAGGTCCCGGGCAGCAGTATCCTCTAGAACTCGCCTTACTTGATGGTGTGGTAGGCGACGTCGCGGCCCTTGACGCGGATAAGCGCGCTTCATAAAGCTCGACCACATTTTTACTATAGAACCAGAACAGTACGTTCATTCATATCGAGCCGGTAGGTCCCGGGCAGCAGTATCCTCCAAAACTCTCCGTACCTGGTGGTGTGGTAGGCGACATCGCGGCCCTTGACGTGGATAATCGCGCGTTCCACACAGTTCAACCACATACGATAGAACCAAAACAGTACGTTCACTCACATCGAGCCGGTAGGTGCCAGGCAGCAGTATCCTCCAGAACTCGCCGTACTTGGTGGTGTGGTAGGCGACGTCGCGGCCCTTGACGCGGATGGACGCGCGCTCCACACAGCTTAACCAAATAAGATCAAGATAGAACGAAAATAGTCACTCACATCGAGCCGGTAGGTCCCGGGCAGCAGTATCCTCCAGAACTCGCCGTACTTGGTGGTGTGGTAGGCGACGTCGCGGCCCTTGACGCGGATGGACGCGCGCTCCACCGGGTTGCCGCTCTCGTCCGTCACGAAGCCGTGCGCGCCGCGGTGAGCCTCCGCCAGGAACTTGATCAGCGACTGTTGACACATTCATATTTATCAGATTAGTTGCTCGTGGAAGTAGGTATGTGATCATTCCGAACAAGCAAATATTCTCGGTTCTAGGTGCGTCCCCTGCAAAGATCGATAGTCTTAGCTTTATAGACTGTCTTATTGTTTTATTGAATTAAATACCTACACAATAAAATGTTTAATACATTGTTATTTGTTGTAAATCCTTTTATTTGATTATTTCCAAAACATTATTAAGTACTTGATGTTGATCTACTTTCTGCTGCTGATAAGTTACTTATTTACTATCTATCTTTTAGCGATAATGTAGTCTACCAACATCACGTGAAAAACTAATCTTTGTCAAACTCTAAACCAAACCAGTCGTGTTGTTAAAAGATGTATTTCTGCTTCGCAGTGTGTTTAGTATTAGCGAGTGTTGCGAGCTGTTTTGCTGATAATGAACACCGAGTAGCTGTCGCATATCTTAGAACTGAAAATGTGACTGGTAAAATATTGTTTACCGAAACGGACGAAGGGTTAAGGGTCTCTGGCGCTATAGTAGGCCTCGAGGAAGGTCACTATGGATTTCACATCCACGAATTGGGAGACGTAGATACTTGTCTTACGACCGGTGCTCACTTCAATCCGGACAACATTCAACACGGAGGGAGAGACGACGAAGTGCGACACGTCGGTGATTTGGGAAACGTGATATTTGCCGGGGCCCAGATTCCCGTGAGCAACTTCCAATTTGTCGATGGTACGATTTCGCTCCGAGGGCGGAACAACATTCTGGGGCGAGGGCTGGTGCTGCACGAGCAGGAAGACGACCTGGGGCGCGGCGACCACCCGGACTCGCTGACCACGGGCAACGCCGGCGCCAGGGTCGCCTGCGCCGTCATCGGTATGCACGCGCCCGTTGATGCTTGGCACTATAACTCATCTTTCAACATTGGACCCTCAGTGTCTTTGATTGCATCTATACTTATGTTATCATTTATTTTAAATAAGTAATAATCTCAATATGAATTTTTGTTTCAATCGCTTTCTTATTTCATTTCGGTTTCTGTCATCTAGAAACTATTGCGCAAACATTTGGGAATGAGATATAAAATTATGTATCGCGTCTTTTATCTCATTCCCAAATGTTTGCACAATATGTAGTTCAAAATGCTAGGTAAGTTGTTGAGTTAGTTAAATTACTTACGTAAATGGATAGCTTTTTTTTGTGTTTATAAAATCGACTAAGCTCATTGTGCCGAGCGAAATTTTATTCACGGGCGATGTAAATGTAATGAATCACCGTTAAATCAATCAAATAAAAAACGTGAACAAACAAAGGAGTCAAATATTTGCGTAGTTAAGTATCTACGCAAATATTATCTCTAATCTTTTTTGATTAAATTAATACGTTATCGTTAGACGTAGATACTATTATTTCATTAAAATTCCACTGTATTAGGATTCTAGCTTAGTAAGAAAATTTTATTTTTTGCCAAAAAAGCTATATTTGAAATGTGATTGCGACTCGTAATTACTTTATTTTAATCTAGATTGTTGAGTTAACTAATTTTCCTTTCTCACTCGTATTGAAACGATTGTTAAAGCTTTCTTGTGTTTTTTTTTTGTGATTGAGAGACGCTACTAATACGGACCTCTCTGTTGTCGAGCCAGTACTTGTGAAGCTCATGGGCTGGCGGGTACTTGCAGCAGGAGATCTCCAGCGTGATCTCCATGCAGCCGTGCCACAGGTAGTTGTAGTCCTGCATGCCTCCTGCCGAAAGAAAGTCGAATTCATTTAGTACTACTGGTACTGCATAATACTACATGTTGTAAGTCCCTTGGTTTTTAAAAATAATCAAACAAAACTAGTAAATTAGAAACTGTTGGTTTACAGCTGGCTGCTCCGAAATATTTTTCGAACTTCGTTTGATGATGTTATCTAACCCGTAAGGAAAGAAATGCCTAGGTATCCACTCTTGGCTAGTGCCTTGTGGACTCGGAAGGTCATACAGCAACGTTAGCCTCAAAACCTGCAGTATCAGTTGGATTTCCGCAGACTGCAGACTTTTAGTCGGCCGATAGTTGGGCCCGATTCTAATTTGTATGATGAATCGGCCGATACCAATGTGCGCACTTTCATACATGTTCGTTCATTGTCCTTACTGATTAATAGCCCGATCCAACTTTCGGCTCACAAAAAGTCGATGGTCTGCGCTTAGGCTTAGCCAACAGTCCAATTCGAAATTTCCAAAAACTTATTAAAAGGTGAAGTAGGGTCTCTTTCTAATAGAGTACTTTCACAAACCTGTTAGAGGGTACCAAGCGGCGCCATTGGTGATGCCGTTCTCGAAGCGCGGCGAGCCGGACTTGCAGGAGACGCCGCGCGCCATCTTGGCGTGGTTGCGCGAGTACACCAGCGCCAGGTGCCGCAGCACGTCGTCGTCGGGCGCGATGGACGGCGAGTGCGCGTAGCTTTGGAACACTGCGTTTAGGGGATATGCACGGGAAAACGATACACGTTAATTTGTATTCTAGAAAACATGAAAATAAGCATCAGAGTCGGCCCGTTTTACTATAGTTATCTTTTATTAAACCGACATTTGATAACGACTAAGTTCAAAACTATATTTTTTTTAAAAAGTTGATAGATGAATTAACTAAGACTCTGACGTATGTGTTCATTTAGGTACTAGGAAGAGAGGGGCGTAGCTACTAAGGGGCAAGGCGGGGCTGTGCAACGGGGCCCCCGAATCCTTACCAGAAAATCTCAATTGAACTGAACTGTGAAAATTACTCCCATTTTCAAAATAAATAGAGAGAAATTCGAAAGCTGTATCAGGAGTAAGTAAGCTTAATGTCAATAAACTTGATAAAACCTAACCAGTTTAGATTGCAGTGGGGCCCCATTTTTTTATTTGCCCCAGGGCCCTTGGTTACCTAGCTACGCCACTGTAGGAAGACACTGACTCCTGAAATACAGTTTACCTACACAGTTTAGGAGCCAGGTCTGAAACTACTACTACTAGTGAACTACAGTGAATACATCTAGAGCCTTTGGTTTATTTATGGGGAACAATCAGATACATTAGTCGCTATTCGAAAATTGTATACGTCACCCGAGCATAATACTGAGGATCTGCATAATCCTGGTGCAGCGTAAATAAAAACAACATTATTAGAAAACAATCGTGCAGCATTATGATGTCAGAAACGAATGTTTATGTATAGCATAGACTAATAATATTTCGCTATCTACATTCATAGCTGTGCATATTGTCATCTTTGCTGGTGTTTATGCTTTCTTTTCTGGGTTTACTGGTTTACTTTCTGGTTTTACATTTCAGTCAGCGGTCTGATATCAAACTGCATTTAAATATTATATTCTATATTCTACCTTCAGTCACTATTATCTAAGACATGCAGTTGATATGCTGGATTCCTGGCTTGAATTAAATTCTTATACCTACAGTCAATTAAATTTTTGTGTTTTTTAATTTAGTCGATACTACGCTTCCACGCAATCTATGCACATGTCGTGGCAGCTTTTAATTAAGGCTACACTATAAACATGTATTGTTTTCAATGTTTTTTTTTTCCTGTTAATTGTGTCTGTCTTGTTAGCTGTCCTTAAATAAATAAATAAAATAAAATAAATAGACTAGAGGCAATAGGCAAGTGAAAACACATTAATACTGCCGTATAATGTGGGTCACCTAATGGTTGACAATCATCATCGCCATACATCGGAAAATTAGAGGGGTTACCAATGCAATGTGCCTTTAGGCAATAATTAGCTATAAGTTAGCTTACCAAGTTAGTTAATCAAGACTGTAAGTACTACAATGTGACCTACTAGCATTGGGCGTGTTATCGAAGGGATAGGAGGCGACAAGCGCGCCACCGTGCAGCGAGCCTGACACCACGAACTGGATCTTGCTGATCCACTCCTTCACGGCCTCGGTCTCCGGCTGCGGTTGCTTCGTGTTCGCCTTGAAGTAGTCCGGGAAGTTGCGGTTCAGGTCGTAGCGACGAGCGTTGTGCCTGAAGCAATTGAAGACTTTCATAACAGGCTATTTTCCTATTGTATTAAATGTATCTTTCTTTCTTTCTTTCTTTCTATTGTCCTGCCGTGTATCCTTAGGAGAAGGCGTAAGTGTCCGGGTATTGATAAATTATAAAAACAAGACATGTGACATTCTTCAGCAGAAGAGATCACTGTTTTCCACTTAAAAATATTGAACGATAAATAAATAATATTATGAGAACTCAATCCAATGCAGTAGGTACATTTAAACATCCCCAATGCACGTCATCCTTCTTCATCCTCACTCCATCTTGATGAAGGTGAAACATATTAATATTTGACGATAAATGTATGTAAGTACATAATGAAAGGTGATTATGGTAAAATTTTATTATATAAGTAATGGTTGACTATTAATGAAAAAACACATGCACGTCAGTACTTATTTGTACGAAAACACGTGCACGTGACCGAAATTCCGTGCTTCATTGATAAACCTAATTAACTTTTGATGTAATCGTCTTCTATCTGACTTAATCGCAGTGTAATATTATTGCGTACCTACGACAATATTTATCATCAGTCTTATTCACGTCTAAATACCCATTTGCAAATTAACCGATAGGTACTAATTTTCGTGATTGCGTACTCAAAGTTTTTAATTATAATTTAATACGACTTACATATTGAGTAAGGTTACACATATTCATTATTATAGATTATAGCTTTCATTTCATTATGTTAGTTTAAACTATTACAGCTATTGCACCGTAATTCAATAGGACGAATTAACAACGTGGGCGCTACGAGTAAGTACACTATTAACTAGAGATTGATGGGAAATAAGTTGGCCGTTACAAATGGTGTGGGAATAAAGCTATTTCATAATACATTTCAAATGTTTAATGTCCCTACTTATCGAATAATGAGCGTGAATGTGACGAAATCATATTTGCGTTCCGGTATGCGGCTTCATTTTAGTGTAATTAACAGGTTATTTTCCTATTGTTGTGATGATTGCCCACCTGCCGTGTATGGTGTCACATTGTCCCTCTTTGGAGATGGCGTAACCGTCCGGGTTCATGGAGGGCATCAGGTGGATCCTGGTGTTGTCCAACAACCATTTCACGTACGCGTCGGTGTCGTAAGATGTTACTAGGTGCTGAAAAACAACGTAGTATGCGTCAGGAAGTCTCATAAATTAGGAGTTATTGGGTATACTAATAAAGTAGAATAGGTAGAGCCACCCTAAATGATGTGTCATGACCCCGTGACTAATTCAAGGAAAAGACATGTCCAAATTAAATTAAGGATATTAAGTTTATGAAACCCAATTTGATGAACGGAAAAGTACGGTCTTAAATATAAGACTACTTAGGTAGTCAAGTTTGATTCACTCTTCGTGGTGACGTATCTAGCTACTTGAGTAAGATTGATATCGTATGTCTTGAGGCATTAGGACTTTCTTTAGAAGAAAGTATTAGTATCAGAATCTTTAGAAGAAAGTATTTTTGGAACCTGAATCAGATGGAGCAGCAACTCTCTGCCCACAGCCTCGTTGCCGTGGATATTGGCCACGTACTTGACGTCGGGCTTGCCGATCATATGCTCGTATGGAGACGCGGAGACCACCATCACCCACAGGTCGCGACCTGCGGAGAAAATAATGTACCTATTCACGGAAAATTCCTGTGTCTCTTTCCACGTTTTTAGACCTTTGGCATTCGACTCTACTTTATAACACAACGTAGCTTTAGTTAGATTTTGACTCTATTTACTTTTATCTAATACCCAGGTGGGTACCTGTGGCTTATATCCTAGCTAATAAGGATATAAGGATTTCCTTAAATATTTAGGATTTACATTACATTAAAAAAGTTAATTACGTTAGTTAATACTTATTCAAGTACCTACCTATATCTACGCTTTTGCTAGTGTTTATCTATAGGTACGTTTAGTATTTATTCTTCGTGATGAAGTGAATGAGGACATGTTTGTTTTGCCGTGAATACTGATCAGATGTCGAAACCTGTTAGGAACAACTTGACTTGGCAAGATTTGCTAATGCAATAATTGCAATGGAATTTAAATCAAATCGCGGTTAATATCCTGGCTTCTGAGTCAACCGATAAAAATAATGGCATCGTCACATCGCCTTTTCCTGCTACTCGCTGCAGTTTATTAATGGTCAGATTTAGTGACACCAATAGAATAAATAGTAGTTATTTTAATCTCAAATAGACCTCCGAATAGTAAGGCATAAGAACCTTTTCTTTACCGATATACCTACATTTTCAATTTATATTCGTTTCTCTCAAAGTTCGGAATAGAGTACAACGTAAAACGTTTCTATTATTATTAAGGTTAATTAACGTTATTTTGTTAAAGTTAAAACAAAACATCGCCTGAAGTTAGGTAAGCGAATCTGGGTACCTCGATCAAAGGAACGATAATTAGGTTGGCTGCCAGCCAAATCGATGGACGCTCAAATTACCTTGTACAGATTTCCCAATGGAGTAGAGGGCCGTGAGCGCGGGGTACTTGGCGGACACCGCGCGCAGGTAGCGCGTCAGCTGGTCGTGGTCATGGTACCTGAACTCCAGGTCCAGGCCGTTGTCACGAGGCTCCGCTTCTCCCAAGTTCGTTGATAACTCTTCAGCTAGATCAATTGAATTAGGTTCAGAAATCCCACTTTTAACACTCCTATTGCGGTAATTAATATCGATTAGTAAGGGCCGGGCGGACCAGGATACATACATACATGCTTGATAAATTTGAATAAAGTACTAAAGAAGTTTACTAGGAGATACTCACTTGTTAAAGTACTTTCCAAATACGACTGAGCAAAACATGGTCCCAAAGTGTACAATAAAATAAGAATTTTGGTTACACCAGTTGTTGATACCGCGGACATCATCTGGAATACAAACAATACTTACGAATGAGTCACTATAAATCCTGACACAAGTTTACCTCATACTTATTTTATTTATACACTCGCGAGCAAAAGTATGGAATCACTTACATGAAGTTGTTTCCACGCGAACTTGTGTACTAACGAATTTGTTAGGAACAAAAAAAGTGACACCATTTTAAAGATTAAACTTTTATCTTTAAATTGATACCANATTTTCTGTGTCGAGTGATAGATATCCTAATGCTCCTAACCTGAAACACATTTAAAAAAAATATAATTAAACATTACAAATAGCGAAATGATTGTACCTATAGTCTTAAACTAAGTCTATTAAAAATTCGATAATGGGTTTTGCTAAATAATGCAAAATGCTGTCTAAAATTGCGCTGTTTTATTTAAGTTTCATTATTTTATCGTTAGAAGTACGAAAATCAACACTACTTGAACAAAATTTTGAATTAATATAGTACACCTCCAATAAATATACTTGATCAAATAAAATGTATTGATTCTACTGCTTAAATTTCTATCTTCATAAGTAGAATAAAACAAATATGTAAGTACCTGAAATTAATCGTTGCTAAAATAACGTCTCTTTTTATGTAAAAATCTGGTCCGTAAAATATATTAATATCTCCGGCGTTACTTTTAAAGCCTCCTCCATGAATGAATACGAATACAGGTAAAGATTCCTGCGTTCTGTTTACCGGGACCATAATATTAATGGATAAACAATCTTCGCTCATTTGATCTCTTGTGTACTTTCCTTCTGGTTGCGGACACACCGGACCTTGCTCTGTTGCATTAAACACATTAGTCCATGGTTGTTTGGGAATGGGGGGCTGTGGAACAAAAAAAATGCGAAAAATGTATTCATTATTGTTGTTACTTATGAATTAAATGCACATGAATGCTAACTGTTGGTGAAAATCATGATTTGATAAGATTTTAAAATAATTCTACATCAACACCTGAGCAAAGAAAAATATGTAACTCGAAAACATTCCACATTTCCATGAACTTCTAATTAAGACTACAATTTCTACTTAGATGAAGTTATCATGTTTTTTTCTCGATTGTTATAGTAATCGTCGTGATATTTTTTTTTGTTTTGCAGAAAGTATTTACATTTGTGAATAATCCACATGTGAGGGTTTAGGTATGTGACGTCTATCAGAAAAATAACAAACCTTAAAACGTAATTCTCCTTCTGGGCTTTCTGCATATGGTATTCCCAAGTAGGCGTAGTAAGAAACTTGTTCTCCTTCCACGAGCGTCCCCCGCACGGGGCCTGTGGTCGTGACGACCACGGAACACTCCGCTGCCGTCAGTATCACACTGACTGTTATTGCGAAGCGCAACATCTTTACTGAAACGTACTATTCACGTCTCATTATCTTTTATACTGATCCTACCACAATATTCAAGCAGGCGGCTTGGCAATTTGGCGTTTATACTTACAGTACCAATATTGATATCATTGATATTATCAGTCCGCTTGCTGTTAGTGACGACACATTATCAGTTTGTATTTGCCACATTATAACGATATCGGTAGCTTTCAAAGCTACGATAGTAAAAATATATTTTATTAATTTACTAGCGATTCGACCCCTTTCGCACGGTGTAATGTATTTATTACATGTAATAAACCCTNCATCTTCTTTTCAAGTTTCTTCAATTTGCTTGCTAGGTATTCGATGGTATCTCCATGTCTTCTTTTCGGCATTTTGGAATGAAGCGTGCGAAGTGGCTGAGCACTAGTTTGCGAATGACGAGAGCGCCACAGTGTCTCTTAGAGGCGGGGTCGGTTGGAGGGGGAAAATCGTGTTTCCGGTTCCTTTTTAATTTTTTAATAGAAACCGTCAGTTGTATCACTTCCGTTTGAAGATTTTAATCTCAAACCGGAAGTGATAAATAAATTTAAACTAAGTGCAAAAGTGGCTACGCTAGGCGTTACTACATAGTGTTGTTATAAAGTTAGGTTTAATATAAATAGGTAAGTATACTAATCTCGAGGACGAAGCACGTGTATAATGACGCATTCTTACATAAATAGGTTCCTGCTATACATTGAACTGGTAACCCATACAAACATAATACTTAAGATGTTCTTTTTTTTTTTACGAGGTAAAGTCATTATAATAAACATTAATTAACGACAAAAAAAAATTTTTTATTTATTTAGGCCTACTAATTTTAAATCCTTAATGTGCCAAGTGCCCAAATCTTTACCTGACATATCCTCTAGGACATACACCAAAGGCGATTTTTTATGAGTCACACGACATTTAATGAATTTTGGTGCTAACTTTTTACTATTTTGTCTTTGTCACTTAATACGTAAGCGCGCTTCATAACAATATCTCCCACATTAAACTCTGCTGGCTTTCGACGCAGATTATAGTGTGAAGTATTTTTTTCGTGAGCATACCATAACTTTTTCTGTACGTCATTAAAAATACTAGAAAGGCAGCCTAAGTTTTCGGCATAAATATCCCGAGGTAAAAATAAGATTTCGTTGCCTAATTCTGAGTCTGTATAGTGGGTACCGCAGGTGACAAGTTCCCTACCATAGACTAAGAAAGATGGCGTGAAACCAGTAGCCTCGTTTACCGAGTTATTTATCGCAAATTGAACCTTTGGAATAAAAACGTCCCAAGTTCTGTGATCATTTTCGACAAATGTTGATATGCAAGTGATAATAGTTCTATTGTAACGTTCAACTGTGTTAACTTGTGGTCCTCTTCCCCCCGGACCTCTGAGGTGTTCAGACGTATTTAACACTGAGACTTATTCAAAAATAATTCCGAAAAATAAAGTAAAAGTGCGCGATTTAATCGACTACAAAAATAGGAGTGCATAAACGCGAGGAGGTAATATTCGACCGCGGCTCCTGGTGTGCGCCTGGTACCCGCTGCGCCCCACCGTGCTGTCGACGCCGCCACAACGCCGCCCACAGCTTGCTGTCCGCCGCGGGAGGCGTAGCATCGCTCGACCAATACAGTCCGCGCGCCCCACGTCAGCGTGCTGTGCTGTGGGCGGTGCCTGCGTGACGTAACTGCTACCTCTCTCGACGCCGTGTTATCCTGGTACCATGAGCCGAGCGGCCGATATGTCCGTGTGCGAGGCGGGTGAGTCACCGCAGCATGATATTAATGCTACTCCGACGCAATATGTATTCTCGCGCAGTAAAAAAGTGACAACGGAGGATTTACGAGATTTTAAGGAAGAAATAAAAAATATGATACATTTATTATGGACGGAACAGCAGAAGGAAATTAAAAGTATCACATCGACTTTACTAGAAATAAAAGAGACAAACACCAACATAGAAAAATCGGTAGCCATTTTGACCGCCCAAAATTTGGAATTGACACACAAAATCACCGAATTAGAAAATAAATCAAAAGAAGACAGAGAGCACATAGTTTTATTGGAGGAAAAAATTGAACACTTACAAATTGGGCTTAGAAAGTCCAATCTAGAAATAAAAAACGTTCCGAAAAAGAATAACGAATCCAAGGAGGATTTAATCGAGATGGTTTTGGGTTTATCTACCACTATTGGCGGTGACCTGCGTAAGGAAGACATCAAGGACATATACAGGGTGCGTGGAAAAAAGGAACCACAGAACCCACCCATAGTACTTGAAACCTCTTCTACCATCGTAAAAACCAACATCTTAAAGTTG
The DNA here is from genome assembly GCF_004193835.3 of Ostrinia furnacalis. Taxonomy (NCBI): domain Eukaryota; kingdom Metazoa; phylum Arthropoda; class Insecta; order Lepidoptera; family Crambidae; genus Ostrinia; species Ostrinia furnacalis. Next base: position 149,232 of record NW_021135568.1, on the reverse strand, counting down.
TGTAGAAACTTTAATGTAAAAACTAAGTCCAAAATATGCGCCAAACACTTGGGCCTACGTACCGCGGAGGACACGCGAGTGTTTGTATCGGAGCAGCTGACCCCCAGAGGGTCCCGATTGCACTTCCTCGCCAGGGACCTCGCCAAAACAAAACAATACAAGTACTGTTGGACCGCCTACGGTAAGGTATATGTTCGGAAATCAGATAACTCTCCAATAATAATGATAAAATCAGAGGCCCAAGTACATCGACTAATTAATATCTAACTAGTCCGCAATAACTATGTCGCACCCCCCCTGGAAGAAGTATGCAAGTCCACTTGTGTGATATTTTTTTTATTGCACTAAAAAATCGAGAAGGAGGTAATACATATTGTCAATTTTTTTCATAATTTTTCTCTTAAAAATGAAGAAATTATGTACAAATATGTAAAATATTGCAACATTAAAATATCTAAATTTCCATAACAATAACGAAGTAAATATTTGCATTTAATTGTTTAATAAAGTTCCGTATGAATAATAGCATATTAATATTTACATACATCTTCCACGAAGACTTTAAAAAACTTTTTTTTTTNCGAGTGTACTTAATGAATAAATACGCCTATTGATTACGGGGCTGCCCGTGCACTTATTTATGTTAGGTTCAATAATAATACTTATAAAATATTATTATACTTAATGAAAATAATGTAGTAAGGCTATTTATGAAAGATAAGCTTCCCATTTATGAAATATGTTGATGTATGTTGGGACTATTACAAAATTACCTACTTTTGTGGTAATTCCATGTTTATAAACGATACTTTCAGGAATATACTTAGGTCTTATCAGGTGGGTATATTATATGGCGGTAACTCTACCTACATTTTTTTACTTAGCTAAGTAGTACCTACTTATGTTTCCATTTTTAATATTTCCCAAGAAAGGTACTTATTTAAGGCTTTCTCCGCTCCAGGAGCAGGAGCAATACGAGCATCTATATTTTAAGATAAATGGAAACAATCTTGGCTCGTATTTCCAATGCTGACCAAATGGATTGGGGAGGCAAATACACAAAATAACGGATACATTTCAATGTCAATTTCTCTTGTAATTCTGCGTAAAAAAGTGAGTAAACAATATTTTATGCAAGTAGGTAACAGTACGCATTCTTGGGGCCGCAATGACTCAAGTTTTTGTTGTACGCTTCACTTTCGTTATTCACATTCGTAACATGCCGCCAGGGCTTTCTTTTTAATGTCATCAGCGTAGAGTTTAGGTGGAAGCGGCGGACGCTCCAGTTGCGCCCGCGCAACCGGTCGCGCACCAAAGGTCATTGGGTCAGTGGACCGCACCATCACGGTGCATCGCACTCTATAATACGATGAAATTACCTGATCGTTACAGTATAACGATTTTGTGTGTCAGCCTTGAAACCGATATGGGAACTTATCGAAAAAAACTTCCCCGGTTAAATGTAATACTCGTAGATGCGCCTCATGGAAGACGATGAAGTAACTGAAGTAAGATAACACTTGGCACTCTTGCCGCATGTATTATACTAGTATTACATATTTAGGTAGGTACGCAGTTGAAAGCTCGACTAAGACCAATCCCAGTTCGTAATATTCCAATACTTCCAAATTAAAATAAACGAATTGATGAAAACAATATTTTTAAGACCCACTTCCAGGGATTATACCTGTGATTAAGTTATCACAGATGGACCGAGAAGGATGTGATCATGAAAGAGCAATTAAAAATCTATTACTCTGCACGTCTTCAACACGAAGGTCACTATGGCCTTTACCTAATTGATCAGTTAATAAGCAAACTACTATGCGCACGGTCACACGATGTCCACATGACAATATTAAGCCCCTAAAGAAGACTGTAAACGACTAAGAATAAAATTTTATGCATGCTTGCATTTAGAATGTTATTGTTTCTGAAGCGCCACCTAAATAGTGTCATTTTGTTATAAGCCTACACAGCAAATATTTACGTCGTTAAAACTGTTGTATTTATATCACGTTTCGGCGATAGAGTTCAGATAGAAAGAAAATACTGTGATTCATATTTTTAATGAGATACATTAACTGAAATCAATAATGAGGAGACTCAATCAATACATTCAATTTAACCAAGTGAAACTATTGAGTCATGTAACAACTTACTTATTTTTAGAAACAGTTCTTTGTACTGATCCAGAGTTTTGATTTAGTTAACTGGTTATTGAGCGTCTTGGCATGAGCGGTTCTCGTGTGAACTCAAGTTGGCAACGGTTTTAAGCTTTCCTTCCGGTGTTTGGCTTTGGCATATTGACCCTATTAGCCCAGTCCCGCTAAACGGCGTCAACTTTCGTTTTCAAAGCGAGATGGATATTTTACGGAATATGTAAAGCGCGCGCAGTGATACCAATTAGCGCTCGCTCGCGCCAAAAGAGATGTAGCGACGTATCGTGCTCCTCCTAGAACGACTTCAACGCGCTACTGATTCCACAACATTCAGCACATTCTTGGACTAACGATCAAGTGTTGGATACGCAGACTAACTCGATAATCATATAGAAATTGTTGAGTTAATTAAATTATTCTCACAACAGAATACCTATTATGACACTAAAATATCTCAGATTTTTGGTTTTTGCCTACGTTGTGGCTTAATCATTATTTCTACTATATTTCCTTACTAACTACGTCATCTTATGGTTCACTTTCATTAGAACTATTTGTTATTTTGTTAATGCACTTGACCACTTTTTACAAGCAGTAATCTTTCGAATCGGATCGGCAATACTGCACGCTCCGTGAAAGTTGGTAACGAGTGTGATTTGAATAAACGAGTATGCGATATCTTCGTAAGAACTTGCCGACCGATTGTTCGGCTTATTACTTAATTAAAAAAATAGTAAATAAATAAATGACCATCAGTATTTATTAAGTAGGGCGTTATTGATATAACTTAAACAGCTCTACAATTAATATTTTAGGCTTGCTATTAAATATAATGACATACTAAGTGAAGTCTTAACCGTTCCATAAACTTCCAAATATTTACTACCGCATTTAGTTAAACAAACAATGTAAATGTCAGAGTGGCTCACCTTGACCGCGAAGTAGTCGCCGTGTTATGTGGATCCAAAACTTTTCGATATCATTTATGAGCACGATTGGTCGCAGAGTCGGGAGCAGCGGCGGGACGCGGTCCTAGCGGGAGCGCGGGCTGCAGCCAACTGGCAGCCGCCGCGGCTTCGGCCACGCCGGCATCTGCGTCATACAACTCGCCGCACGACCGGAAAGTGCTTTCTCTCACTAACATTCTTCTAAAATTAACTCTACACCCCAGCAATAAGGTTCACTAAACAAAACTCACCTTAGAAAATTCCGCGAAAAGTCATTATCCACCTTAGCCCGCAAACTCCACGACCGCTTTTCAGAAAACGCAAGCTCAGGGTCCCGCGTCGTGACGTCGTCTTCCCGCCTTGTCTCATCTGGTGTACTTTTCCCGCGTATAGAATTTCTTTCTTGACTGCCGATATTCAATATTATCGTATCCATCTAGTGTAAACAGAGAAAACTCAAGTGAAACTTAATAACGATAATAACAAAGTTAGCGTAGGACTATTACTCAAGTACTGTAACTTCATTACAGCTTCCTGCGTAGAATAGAGTTACAATTTCCCTTAAATGAAAATGAAAATTATTTACCTACAGGCAATGAAGAAATGAAAATTGTGTTAATGGAAAATTACGGGTAGAGAATAATACATAGAACTTAGTTATAAAAAAATTAATTTTAGGAACGTAACTAGAATAAACAAAGGAATAATTGTTGGTACTTAACTCACTTCCGGTCTATTAAGTAAGTTGACGCAAGTCTTAAGGATTAAATCCAGTAGATTCTGGCCAGTTTGCCTTCACTTAGACCAGTTAGTCCGTAATGATTAGGCTAGCCAAGCCCTACATTTAATAGTGGAAACCTGGCAGAATGAGTACAAATAGTCAGGCGACTTAGATAAATCTAGAGAATAGTGCCCTCATTTTCTAAAAGAACTAAGTACTATAATAACAACCGCGACATGACCATAAGAAATATTTCTTTGATTTTATTAACATAATTAATAAATAAATTGAGATAGGGTAGGTACCTAGTTGAAAATATAAATCGTATCCAAGTTTTTCAATTAAAGTTTTCCTTACATAAAGTTTCTATCTTGTGTGCCCAAAAAGCACGCCCAGAAGAAAATAACGAAGGTTCTGGGGTCCTTTAAATCCCGCGCTTTGTTCTGGAATTAGCTTAGTTTTATCTTAACTACATTTATATTGAGTTCAAGACGAAGAAAGTTCTTTCCCAAAGAGAAATCTCTGCTTTTTAAACCTCCTGTGAGACCACGGGCAAAGATAACATTTACTATTTAGATATAGCAATTAGGAGTTTCTATTTTATTGATGAACATTAATTTTACGATTTAACCGAGAGAGGGTTTGAACATTGAAGCACTGTATATCTCGAATTAAAACTAATATCACGATATTATTTAATTTTGAACCTAAATCATTTATTTATTTATTTATTGCAATAAAATACATCATTTAAAACAACAAAAAACTTTTAAAAACAACAAAAAACTTTTAAAAAATTCGTATAACCAAAAGCTACTACACTACGTTAAATAAGTTATTTTGTGATTCTATCTAATAATACTTAATAGTTATCCCCAGAATTATCTTTCGCATTTACTTATAATTATTTTTAAAATTTTATAATAAAAAACATACATTATTTTTCGCGTTTTATACAATGCATTAACTCAAAGTATTTTTTCTAAGGGCCAGAGTTTTTATAAATCTTAATGATAAAAACCCAACAACCCTGTCGTAGTCTCGTAGTAAAACAAAAGCGCCTACGGGTAACATCGTAGTGTCGTAGCAGTCTCATCGTTTTGTGCTAAAAATAGTGAAGATTTTTTTTGATAACACTTAGCGTAGCAGTCATAACTTTTCGTAGTCACGTAGCAAAACGACTTTTCCTGGATTTTGCAACGACGGATTTTTTGCATTTATCAATAGAAAGTCTTGTAAGTTCCTCGGATTATTTTTATTAATGAAGTGATTAAAAAATAATAATAAATAAATAGACTTTATTAAAAAGGGGTTTTGTAACAATTGTAGCACACTGTTGTAGGGACAGGAATCAGGAATAAATAAATAAATAAATAAGATGTTAAATCTTTGAGCACTCGACATAATTCTATTACGAAATTCATAGAGCATATGGTGCGGAACGATGTAACTACTAGTTTAGTGCAATGCCACGAGATGGCGTTACAAGTGCGTGTGAGGCAATTTGGATAGAGCTAAAGCATTATTTATTATTTTTTAAATTACAATCATATTTTTATAGATTTAGATGAAATGGCTCAGCGGCAACCAGAACGGGGATTCGGAATGGACAAAGAGTCTTTGAGCGCAATGTAAGTACATATTTGTTACGTGTGCAAATCCCGATTGCGGCAATAATAAATTACCAAATAGGGTCTGGCTGGATGTAATGGGAAACAGATTACACAACTTTTTAACTTAGAAGATATTTTGTGGAGTAGGTATACAGAATATTATTGTGTGGGCGTATAAAAATATTCTATGCAGTCGCAGCGATGCGACCTTCTCTTGGTTCGGTCATGGACATTCAGAAGCTCAAGGCCGCGGGAAAACGGTAGCAACGGCAGAGAAAGGTGTGGCCCTGAATTCTTATATCTCGGGATGTAATTTAAAATGTATTATTCTATTAATTAATCTTGAATCACTTCGTTCCCAAAAATATTTATTACTATTTTTTGTTTTTATTATATGTAATTTTGTTTTGCGTATACCTACTGCTAATATTAATTATACCTATTTGTCCACAATCTCCATCAAGATGAATGGACTTATAACATACACAAGAAATCCTCGAAGTCTAACCATCGACATCGTGGGAAAATCTCGTCAGATTTATATCGTTCATATTTTATTTTATTTCTGTCGAGTAATATGACCGTCAGGGACAACCCTGAAGGGAGCTCACTGCTCATGTAATCATCAGTGAAACCGCTGATTTCTCAAGAGTCTTTATTTTTAGTTTTCCACTTTATGAGGTTTCCGTTACATTTAAATCCCTGGATACCTACAAATTTGACCAAAATAGAAGATATTTAAGAAAATCTTGACATAAGGCATCGATGGTATCATTAGGAAGATTTATTTTTGAGCAGTTCTTATTTAGGTTTTCAGGCATAGTCCCGAAATTACACCCCTTGGGTAATTGGTATTAGATTAGAGCAGTAATTTAATAAATAAATGTCTACCTATTGTCTACTGCATTATTGATGAATTTTGAGCTACAAATATACAATACTCATTTCTCAGGCACGAGAAAAGATTAGACAAGGTTTAGGTAGGCGTTTTAGGACGAGAACTAAAATTACATTTAATGAGTTTCTAGAGACAAGGCAAAGAGACCACCATTCGTGTAAAAAAGTCGGATATCTTTCTTCTATTCTTTAGAAGTAACGTCCTAGAGGACTTGATAAGACTGTGTTTTATATTGCTGTAACAAGAACTCTGGACAAATAAAGTTAAAAATGGCCGATGCCCAAGCCGGGATGCGATTTTCTTTGTATTACATATTTGTATTTTCCCGCGATGACCTTGAATAACTGGAGCGCGTATTCCACACCATGGCTCCATTTACATTTAGGGCACAGAAACATTGAATATGCTGTGGTAACAGTTTGGCCGAGGGTTATGGTGCCGCGGACGCAGGCGCGCGCGGCGGCGGTATCGACCCGCGCGCCGGGAGGGTCGCCGGGCCGCGCAGGCCTCGGGGGCGGAGGGGCGGCCTGAGGGCGCGCGCTCGGCCCGGGAACCCTCACATTACGTAACGCAACACGCACAGCACGGCGCACAAACAATGTGATTTATTTATCTCTTCTTTTTCTACTGTTTTTGATTATACAAATTTTAGGATTAGCATCGTGATATTATTTTAGGTGTCGCGCGACTTTTTTTTGCTCACGTTTTAGATGTGTAGTGTAGAAGATAATGTCGGCAACTTTCCACAGCTACAGTGATATTTTAGTGAAACGTTTTTAACTAAATTTGTATTGCGCATTGAATTTGAATAATCGTCATGGACACAGTGACAAGGTGAAGAAGAGAACTCAGTGAAACGAATATTTAGATTTATTTATCAAACATCGGCTACTCGCTGTGTAATATAATCGATCGATCGGTTTAGTAATTTTAACTCTACAATCATTCGTAAGCCCGGGTTAAGATTATAATGTTATTTTTGGCAAGATGAAATTAAAAAACACCGAAAATCATAAAACAATATGAAAATTTGATGAAAATTTTCAAATCTATTTAAGAAATCTTGCAACGCTACGAGTTTTACAAGCTACGAAAATGACGATGGGTGAGTTTCTTTTCCTATTAACAGTTACCTACTTTAGCTCGTAAGAAAGCAGACATAAATCACTAATTGCTTAGCTGCATACGTAGCTACATTTGAAATTGTTATTTCATACATATGTTTCGGTCTGTTTGTTTACTTTTATTCATATGAACAATTTGGTCTACTTCAACATGAATAACATGACGTTTCTTATTTCTTACCAAACGCCGAATGCACATTTTAACTTTTTATATTATTTGTTATTAAATCTTAAATTAATGTTATGTTCATAATGAGGTATGTTTGAGTATGTTATCAGTAGGTAGTAAGTAGTGGATTAAGACTTTCGGAGGCACTTAAGCTTAGGTACAGGTTAGTAGACCCGCCCACTTCCTTTATTCGCATAATATCAGATTCTCAAAATATCAGATTCTTAAAATATCAGATTATCAAAATAGCAGATTCTCAATATAGCCAAAGAACAATCAAGACAACATTTATTTTTTAAATCAAATTTATTTTTAAATATGAGACAAACACTTATTGAAAACAAAAAAGATTCCCATAGATTTAAAATTATATGCAGCGGCAATCATACGCATAAATTATACAGGCTGTTTGGCGGAAGGTTAGACAAACTTCGTGGGTGTATAACTGTATAGGTAAGGTCATTTTAAGACTACAAGTTTGCCCATTTGACCCTAAAGCTATGTATTCACTAGGCAACATTTGTTGATAAACTGTTTATGACTAGTGGGAAACAAGTTTACCATAAACACAGGTTTCTGAAACTTGACCGTCCACACTTGCTCTCCACTTATAGCGGGGAGCACGGCAACATGTATCATAAACAATGTTTCATCACCTATGTTTATGGACTGTTTACAGAAATGATGAAACATTTTTTATGAACAGTTTTCCGCCAAACACCCTGTATTTTGTGCATAAATTAGCATTCTTCATATTTATTTAAAGTAGATAACATGTTCATTTCGGCTTGACCTCTACTTTCTGGACACCCTGTCTGTATAGGTAATACAAATATATTTTTCACGTTGAGTGTCCAATTTCAGTTATATTGAGATTCTGCTATTTTGATAATTTAATATTTTAAGAATCTGATATTTTGAGAATCTGATATTATGCGAATAAAGGTTTGCTTAGAAGATAGTAAAAGAAACTAATTGAGATCGGTGTGATTGCGGTTAAATACTGCCTTTTGCATTTTTTCCTAAATCAACTACCAATGTCTGTATAGCTATAGCACAGTAAGTGCAGTTTTCCTCCAAGTGAAGGTCGTGAGATTGATTCCCACCAAGTCGTAAATCACGTTTTCTACATGGACATAATAGTAGATTTATTGGGTTTCATATTACAATAATGTAACTTTTAGAAGACTTTCTATGTATTTCAACTGGCGTGGGTGTTTAGTGTAGCTTGCCATCACAGAGTATTTATCTATGACATAGCTCTAGCTACCGGCCGGCTGAGACAATATGCTGATGGCAGATACGGGGAACACTGTACTAAATTGCGTCACCGGATGAGTCTCCGCTGAGCTCGCAGCATCTCTCAATTGAGCAAGCAACTATGATCCAACCATTGTTCATAACAAAAGTCTAGAAATGCAACACACGAGTTACAGCACGTTATTTATCGTAGCTTTATTTATAATTTTCCTTTAATATCTCGGTTTTCCGTAGCGATAATATTATGTTATGGTCCTATTAAATTTTAATCGATATAACTTTTGTGTAGTAATTAAATTAGTATTTAATGAAAAAAAGACGACGTTGAAGTCTTTTATATGGAAGATATAATATTAATACGAAAATAATTAGAAAAACCATAAAATTAATGCATTTAACTTACTATATACTCATAAGCCTCACTTAATTAACAAGGCCCATTATATACCACAAGTGCTTGGTGAGTTTTAAATCAAATACATCAGTTACAAATATTGTATTTCATAATTATCATGAAGGACATTTCCCTTATTAAATTAAGTGATAAAGCGCAGTTAATTGGTGACGCATATCAAACCTTTACCGGTGTGGATGGAGTTAGCCGCGGCGCGGGCGCAGTTGGCTCGCGCGCTCGGTGCCGGAAGAGCGCGCGACGCACGCGCTACTCCTGCGCGATATCACGCGAGCGCTCACGTACTTCCACCGACCAAAAACGAACATCAAACAATCCTATAAGTGCTTCTAGTACCTATTTCCCTGCCATCATTCCCCAGTCACAATAGATATTCGATAACGAGTGACGTTCCCGCGTTTTTATCGAATGTCGTAACAGCTTCAAAATTACCGCGGTTACACAATCCCCTCTTCGGAATGCAAGAACTGCATCAAACTTCCCACGATCGCTCCAAAGGTATAATGGAGAAGAGCAACTCCTACGCAATGTTAGATGTGAACCTTAAGGACAAGGAGAAAATGAATGACCAGCCTGAAAAAGTTGAAGATGAAAACAAAAATAACAAGTCCCCTTTCATGACTGTCATTAAAATTCGTAAGTTTGGTAAAGGCTCTAATGATTACACGCACCAATCACTTTACTGACAATTAAAAGTATTGAACATAATATTATACGAGTACGTTAATTATTTCTAGCAACAATAAATTATGATTGTTATGATGCATAATATTAATTTTCCAAGAAAATGAACCAATATTGTTTTTGTAACTGCAGCAAGGTGCTCAATTACAGAATTTTCTTTCTCAGAAAATGGGTTCTCACAAATGGCGTGTTATGTAATAATAACTCGTTTTTGTACGTTAAATCAATACAAACGGTGAGCCGGTTGCGGTTCATAATGAAATATTAATTTATCGATGTGTCCTTGCAGCTTGAATAATTTGATATCGAGTATCAACCATGATTTTCGCAAACTGCCAATATTTGTTTGAAATTATTAACTTTTTTACATTTTTCGTAGAGTTTTGGATAAGCACTTCTGTTATAACATTACGCTTGATCTTATTATGTTTATAACGTTGTCTTCTTAATCTGCCTAAGAAATCAAGTACAAATATCTAGCTGTTAATTAGTTTTCTAAACCCGCACTAGTTTTCAGCCAAATCAGGAATTTCTTAGTTATAAAATAATTATTTTATCTTGTTACCTGAGAAAAAATGGTGATTTCATAAGCTAATGAACTGCGCTACTACTACTATGTTACATACACAAATTACGGATTATTATTTCCTTTTGTTCCCCATTAATATTATGAAACCAGCTATTGCGCGAAACGCCTAGAAATTATATTATGTTAGATACATGCTATCTAATTGTATTGAATCGGGAAGTCTTTAATCAATAATCCTCTTCACACGAAGTAGAAAACTATCTCAATCACAATAGATATTTTCTTTAAACAGTCAATAAAAACAATGGTGTTTGATTTTTGTAAGCACGCAGTATGTTTCTTTGTAACAAAGATATTATCCACATGACAAGCTATTGTTTACACTCGTGAGAAGAGCCTAGATCACAACAGCTTGCGTATTAAAGAGCCGATACATTTTTTACAAAATACTCTCTGCATAGGTAGGAGATCATACATTTTCCCAAGCAGCATTCTTAAAGTGATAATAGCTTATCTATTTACGTGGGACATAATTATTTTGAAATCAGTTTTTTTTCCTTGAATTAAGCGATTATTAGGAAAATTAAATAAGTTCTAGTTGGGACAATTTCCTTAGGGAAAATCCTTATCTGATCTAATCCGCTACTTTTCGGCGAAAAACTTTTGATTAGACAGCTTGAAAAGACCAAGCATTCTTTGATAATGTAAACGACATGGAATTTGAAGAAATCGATTTCAATTCAGCTTAATTAGCCTTTTCGCGGTAATGTTTTATTTGTAATAAAAAGTATTTTTTTGGTGTTCTATTACGCATGAAGCCCCCTTAATTGTTTCTAGTATCTAAGTTACCTACTAAACTTAACGCCAATTTGCGCGGAAAAGTTATTTCGAGAGCATGTAGGCATGACATCCAACAATTAGTGATTTCGATCGGCACAGTTGACAACACCAAATTGTGTTCAATGTGGTCAAGTAATGGGCACGTCCGCGCTTCCGCTAGTCGTCCTCAATGTTGTGCGCACGCGCCGCGTCCCTGGGCGCGCGTCGGGGGAACCTGTCGTGTTCTACTCCGCTGCGTGCCTTGCAATGCCCTGCTTCCTTTAGATAAATAGTCTGGTGGACACTTCTTCGCAGCGAATAAGGAGTGCCTACATATAGGAGTGTCTAGCCTGTTCCTACTCTAGTAACAATAGAAGCAACATTGAAAACGCACACATGCCCATTTCAACTCTCAATAACAATTATAAGCTCTATAGATCTTGTCATTTTTGTTCATTCTTATTTTGGAGTCAAATATCAAAAGAAACGGTTAATTACGGATGTACGAGTACGTGGAAAAACTTAAACTAAAGTTTTTCCAAGTTTTCCTCACAAGTTCATTCATTTTTGGTCTCGATTTGAAACCCACGTCACGAACATAATAAGTAGGTACACACTTCTTTATTTATTTCACATATTTTATACAAATCATAGTTTCTATGTTATTAGCGACCATTGTTGTTAATGATTTATTGTTGTGAACTACCGTAAAAATTCATGCAATCGCTCATTATAAAAATAAAAGCCACTCTTATCTGCTTTTTAAGTAGGCACAATTAGGGGCGCTTCTATAGCTGGAAACATTGAAGAAGAGTTAATGACTATAAAGCTATTATACGATTAAGTATCTACTCAAGCAAAACGAAATGAATAGGTACTTACACGGGAAATGAGCTTGGCATTTTTCGTCACGCAATACTTTAACTTCACTCACTTTTTAATGTTACTTGAAAAGAAGTTGATGATCAATTTCGATGGTTTCCTTTCGTTGATTAATTATAGTTTCTTTTTATGTGGCGTCAATACAATAAAGTACTATAAGTCACTAGTTATGTAAAATTTCACAGAACGGGATCGCGGGGAGCGCGACTACATCGGGTTCGCGACTCTACCGGAGCAAGTTCACAGAAAGTCCGTGAAAAGGGGGTTCGACTTCACTTTGATGGTGGTGGGTGAGTGCGGGCTCGGCAAGTCCACGCTCATCAACAGCCTCTTCCTGGGGGACCTTTACAAAAACCGCAAAATACCTGATGCACAAGGTAAGCATAACTACTAAACTTTGAAACGATTTGAACCACCTTACAAGGAAATTGTCCACAGCTTTTTGATCGAAAAAAAAAACATTTATGTTCCAAAAGTAGCTCGTCGTAAGACAAAAGCAATCAAGTTCAAAATACACCTGGTCTCCACTTAATAAACGTTGCCAGTAGTGAACTTTAACCTTAAAACCATTTGCAGATAGAATAGAAAAAACAACCACAATAGAAAAGAAAACAATGGAAATCGAGGAACGCGGAGTGAAATTAAGGCTAACTATAGTGGATACGCCCGGCTTCGGCGACGCCATCAACTGCGAGGACTCGTGGCGGGTGTGCTCGGCGTACATCGACGAGCAGTTCCGTCAGTACTTCACGGATGAAAGCGGCCTGAACCGACGGCACATGCAGGACAACCGTGTGCATTGCTGTCTCTACTTTGTGCCCCCATGGGCTCACAGGTAACTATTCAAAAGTAGACTTCATAAAATTACACAGACGTTTATCCTGCCAACTCCAACAAGTTTCCCTAATTTTTGTAGAGACAAAGAACATAATTCAAGGTGTGACGCGTTAACCATATAAATTATCTCATTAGTCATCACCTCCGCACAAAACGACATAGTTATCAAGTAGTTACTGCTTATTGAGCTATCTGTTTTTAAAGTACAGAGATAACTGAGGACGACTACAGTACTACTTTCCAGTAAAAATGAAAATGACCCATCCCTATATTCTCGAAACTCTACCAAGCGCGATTGTTTAAAAACCAAAAGACTGTCAATACACTCTACATTGTGTGTAGTGAAGCAAATGACTTGAAACCACGACAATAGCCTTACCCTTTCATTTGCTCGGTCCATTAAACGCTTTCTCTTTTCTCTACCCAAGGACAGAAGTTGAAGGTACTTGTTTACATAAACGAGTTCCTAGCTTAGTACCTACTTTATATAGCTTTCAAGATGCCGAGCATTCGTTGAAAAGAGAAATTAATTGACTTAATGCTCAGTTAATATTAATAAATTTTATTGCTTGCACAAATCTTATAGCTACGATATCTATTGAACGTGTTCAAGAAGTGTTATATTAGGTTAACTAGGGTCGGGGCTGCAGCGATAGCCAATATCATCTAATGTTGTGAAACAAATGTCTGATGAAATAGAAGCCACGTGAGCTCAGAACATTAAATTTGTTATAAAGAACGATAGCGTAAACAAACAGTGCTATGATGGCTCCCCCTTTGGTCGTAAATTCTCAGCCCACATCTAACCTAATTTAATAATTTAACCTAATTTCTCAACTCTGTATTGACGTAATTCTGTGGATCACATTACGTATGATAAATGAGTAGGTAAGTACGTAGGACGTAGGTGCTGTATGAACTCATTCTACCACTTGTAAAGATAGTTAAGACATGTCAAACATGAGCAGGACTAGGAAGACTGAAAACCAGTCTTGATTGGATTTTGGATATAGTCATTTTCTCTTTGAACAATGTAAAGTTAGGATTAATAAAACATTTTTTTTTTCAATAATTGCGAAACTAATAAATAACCAGCCTCATACTAGACAAAGCCTAACCTGTGACTGTGACGGATCATTAAATACGATAACCATTGATTGTTGTACATACTCGTAAGTATAGATAAACTACGAGTAATCACTAAATCCTCTATCATAATAATAAATAAATAAAATGTTTATTGCCAGTAATAACAATGCAAGCATTCATTATATCAACAATAAAAAATGCAATTAATTCCAATAACACGCGAATGGTAATGAAATCACTTGAAATTACAATAACACAAGCTAAATTTCACGCGGACAAAGTCGTGGGCAAAAGCAAGTAATAAAAAAATAAACATTCTTGGACGTTATTACCATGTTATCATTACCTACATTGCGCCAGTCCCAAACAAAATTTATATGTTTTTGCACACATTTTTTTGTATTGTGCGGATAGAACCCATCGGGACGCATAACATTTTTAGGGTTCCGTAGCCAAAATGGCAAAAACGGAACCCTTATAGTTTCGTCATGTCCGTCTGTCCGTCTGTCCGTCTGTCCGTCTGTCCGTCTGTCCGTCTGTCCGGGTGCCCTCTCAGACGCATAACATTTTTCATCATAATTTAGTTTGGCATAACAGTATTTGCATAAAGTTTTTTCGCATAAACTTTGATATGCATAGTTTTCTAAATGCATAATGGTTTCTTAGGCATAATAATAACTTTCTCTAATTTTCAATACCATAATTTAAATAATCATAAATGTAAAGAACATAATTTTTATATACATAAAGTTTGTTTTTAATAAAATACTATAAACATAATTTAATTATTTATAACATTTAAAGTCATAAATATTGTCTATAAGAGCAACCAACATTGAAGAGTAAATAATTATGTATTTGTGATGTTGCGAACGATCCTCCTTCCTTCCACCTTTATACTCTTTCGGACTATAGATTTGCAAAACCTAAATTCTCTGTATCATTGTCATTTTTGTTCTTAATTTTTGACCTGTCTCTTAGAAAACTTAAGCTCGTGAAAATACATTCTGTTTGATCTCGAATCCCTCTTATCTATTATAACGCACATATTATACAGTCCACATTTCTTTTACAATATTAAGCTTGCCTGGTCTGAAATTATGTTGATCCCGACTGGCCGTGGTCTCTTCTACGTGGTACTAGTCTGCCCTATACTAGAGTGTAATTTAAAAGCCGGAGGCGCGGAGGGAGTACCGTCCTCGCTCGCTGTAACATATATCCGGCAGCCGTGCGAGCTGGAGCGGCTGAGCGGCGGAAGCGAGCATGGCATGCCGGGTATATGTTACGCCAGAGCGGAAGGACAGCGCCGGAGATAAGGCAATCCTAATGCTTGCTTGCATGCTTGCTTGCATGCATGCTTCCTTGCTGCTTGCTTGCATGCTTGCTTGCTGCTTGCTTGCATGCTTGCTGTTTGATTGCATGCTTGCTGCTTGCTTGCATGCTTGTTTGCATGCTTGCATGCTTGTTTGCATGCTTGCTTGTCTATTTATATTTGCTAACTTATATTTTATATGTATAACATTTTTATATTTCATATTTGTTAAAATTATGGTATTTTGTATATTATGAATGGTAATATTTATGGCATTGGTTTAGATGCCAATAAATGTTATGCCTAGAAATCGTTATTAAAAAAACAAGAATACAGAAAAAATATATACTAAAATATTATTATATTAAAAGTGGTTATGGAAAAAAAAATATGCCTTATGATTTATTCTGTATTAACGTTATGCGAAATGATGAGTATGCCAAAAAATTTTATGCACTCTTAAATTATGACAATATTTTTTATGCAACCGAATATGGACCCGTACATAGCTTTTTGGATGGTGAAATAGGTTCGGTAGATCATAACAAATTCATATTGTGTTCAATTCATATTGATAGGCTGGTAACAATATTTCAGCCTATTTATTTTCCCGCCTGCCATAATTGATCAATAAAATCTCGATGAGCTCAAGGAATTTTTATGCAGCTATTTCTGTCAAATGTGATTTAGGTTAATTATGGTATGCAAGACGAGGAGTTCTATTGAAAGTAAAGTTGCTCTCTAGAATCAATGCAGATTGTACTACCAGCGATCGTTAACTTTATGAACTGACATTAAATAAAAATTGCTAATAAAAATATCTAGCTGAAGACAACTATGCAAAAGGAAAAGTATCAATGTTATTTAATTACTTGCCAGTATTTTTTTCACGCCATGATTTTCTTGAAACAGCCTACGTCAAGTTGACCTCGAGATGATGAGGCGACTCCACCGGAAGGTCAACATTGTTGTGGTCATTGCGAAAGCGGACTCCCTCACCGCTGCAGAGGTCAAGCGGCTCAAGACTAGAATACTGAATGACCTAGAAGAACATCAAATACAGGTTAATTCCTTCTTCCTTCAGTCTTTTTTTTTGTTTTTGAAAACTAGCAAGCACTCACGTAACTTACTTAATCGGTGTGATTTCTTCGAGCAGGTTTACCAATTCCCAGAATGCGACAGTGACGAAGACGAAGAGTTCAAACAACAGGATCGGGAGTTGAAGGCGGCGGCTCCGTTTGCGGTGGTCGCTGCCGACACAGTGTTGGAAGTGGGCGGCAAGCGAGTGCGTGGCCGGCAGTACCCCTGGGGTATAGTTGACGGTAAGTTCTTTAGCTAGAATGAAAGAAATTGAAGCTAGCAAAGATAGCGCTGAAAGCGGACGAAGTAAAGTCAGATAAAAAAAGAACTACGAACGAACCATAAGCTGAAAAGTTAACATAATTAAGTACTCTCGACGTCATGTTTCGCGTAGCTACTAGCTACGAACTATTTTAAACTCTACGTAGTCCGAGAAAGTTAGATGCTTTATTTCTCATGATGAAAAGACAATTTCTTTGAAATATACAAAACAGTTTGATAATACAGTAAATTGCTACGTTTAATTTTATTACATTCCTCTTTAACAGTGGAAAACCCCAGGCATTCAGACTTCACGAAGCTGCGTACGATGCTGATTTCCACCCACATGCAGGACCTGAAGGACGTCACGCAAGACGTGCACTACGAGAACTTCCGCGCGCAGTGCATCTCACAGATATCACAGCACGCCATGCGAGAGCGAGGGTATGCATTACTTCAAATTAATCATTATTTAACTGATTGTTTTGATAAGTTGCACACTTTTCAAATAATACATATTTTGTTTTTTTTTACAGCAAATTGAAGAGAGACTCAATGGGCAACAATAACGAGGTGGTCATTACAGACACTGATCGCCTACTTCTGCAGAAAGATGAAGAGGTATGTAGCTTCAGCTATGTTTCAACATCAATAATCACCACCAAATCAAATCGAATTTTTGAGATATGTATTTAATATCGTTTTAATGATGATCAACCATTTTGGTCATTGCCAGTTTCGTATTCGTAACGACATTAAACGCACCTAAGTTTGATTAAAAGAATGAAAGTTTTAAAGTGAAAATGTATTTCCTTTCAGATTCGACGCATGCAGGACATGTTGACTCAAATGCAAGAGAAACTCAAAGCTTCCGATAAAAAACACGACAGTATTATAGATGTATAGAATATTGACTGCATTGTATAGCGTAGCGTTACACAAATTACAATTACTCACTTTAGTATAATGAACAAAACATAAAAACCTCTTTGGAAAAATTTGATGAATTTAGATTTTTGATACTTTACGTTATATTTATTTGTTACAGAATATTATACATAACTAGTGATAAATATATTATGATGTTAGTATGTCTCCTCGCCCTTTAGAATAAAGTTT
This sequence comes from Ostrinia furnacalis, assembly GCF_004193835.3. Taxonomy (NCBI): domain Eukaryota; kingdom Metazoa; phylum Arthropoda; class Insecta; order Lepidoptera; family Crambidae; genus Ostrinia; species Ostrinia furnacalis. The sequence continues at coordinate 131,314 of NW_021135568.1, read as the reverse complement.
TTTTTATTAAACCAGACAATATAAAATTAAGTTTGCAAAGCCTTTACACAGAATATGTATTTATTTTTTTTACTTTGAGCCACAAAAAAAATCATACCAGATGAAAAGAAATAAAAATAAGTTATTACCAAGATACGCACTGAAATCAAAATCGTTCTTAGAAGCCTTTGATAAAAGAGTAGGTTTGCTTGCACGGTGTGTAAACGTTAAGTTACGTGTCACGAAGACAAATTTTTAAAGTGTGAAAGCTTTCGTCCTTTCATCCAGCAGCGAAATAAGCCTCTCTCAGTTAATTCCAACCACTGCCAAGTGCCGTGCACATTCGTATCTCGTTGCTGCGTTAACGGCTATCAGTTTTCACCATAATCTTGCGGTTTTCTAAGACGAAAAATCACTTTTCGTTTACACACTGTACAGTTTATTAACGTTTAATGAAAAAGTAGGTAAAATTTTCTATTATAGGCAACGTTATGGCCATTGGAGTCAAATTACTTATAGTATTTGATTTGAAATTGCATCACTGAGTTTTCTTTATTTTGTGTATGTAGCAGAACAAAAACTTGCAGGTGAAAACAACACAGTCATTAAATACTAAGTACCTAGTTGTAGCCATTAAAAATTATGCAGTTTCAAATCACCCATTTCTACTTTAAACAAAATCTTTCTAACCGCTAATTTCGTTTAATATTTTTTTATGGGATTTAGATCTGTTTTAGCACTTGCAATCCTACCTATGTATTCATTAGGTACATATTTCAGGTCGTATCCTTTAATTCGCAAAAACTTGAACAGAGAAAATTTAACTTAAATTGTCTGCTGAAAATTATACAGATTTTCAATCTTGTATTTCTCACTGAAACCTGTATTATGTACCCAATGGAAGTTAAAAAAAATACGTCAATGTTGTACTCGCGCAAGAAGGCGAGTTACTTATTTTACAGAAACCAAAAACACCACACACAAGCAATTTACCAAAGTTTCCACTAACTAAAATAACATATTATTATACAATTTGTATCGATATATTGTAATTTACAGTAAATTGATACTTGACTTAATATATTTAAGGCGTTTTATTGATATTTTATTACACCCCAACCCTTTAAATGTAAAACAAGATTAACTTTTTTTAAGTGCATATGTTATAGTCAAACCTCGAAGTTCCGGCACTCCTAGGTTTGACTAGTCAATCCTCAGGTCTGACTAGAAGTCTTAGTCAAAGCCCAAACATTTCGGCCTTTGACTAAAGAATTTTAGTCAAACCTAGGAGTAACTAATTTGGTCAGGCAAAGGTCGAAACTCAATTTCATGAAATCGGGGTTTGACTAGTCAAACCTCAATTAAGACTTTAAACTAAACTATACTTAATATTCTGATCTCGAACTTATTGCATAGGCGTTACGACGGTCGGTTTTGACGCTCTTTAGGTGAAGGTACGAGTAACTAAACTTATACAATACTAAGATAGAGTGTTTCTAGATCGATCTTGATTATTATTACTATTTTTTAGGGTTCTGTTACCTTAAAGGATAAAGAGTTTAGATCCTATTATTATGACTTCGCTAAATGTTTTCTGTCACCAGGCTCGTATCTCATGAATCATTCACTTTAAAAATAAATAATTCAATAAAATATTTAAATATTTAAGGGGGGCTCCCATACAGCAAACGTGACTTGTTGTAGTTTTCTACTTGATATTAAAACGTAAACAGGTGAACCCTTGAAATATTCACATAATATTTAGTTGCATAGCTATTTTAAAAATAAATCATAAAATTAAAATAAAATAAATATTTAAGGGGGGCTCCCATACAACAATACATAAAGTGAGCCTATTAATTTAACACAGGTACGACTGGACTCAGTGTTGCACTATCAAATGCAATTGACGCGCCTCCTAGCCAGGTTATTTATGTTCCTGGTCAGGCTATAAAAACAATGCTACTTTATACTTCTTCTACTGCCACTTTATTCTAATTAATTATTTGTTACTTGTGCTGTTAATTACAATTCTCAATCCGTAAATAATTTCTTCTTTCTACCGTGTTCGTACTACTGTCCTCGTAAAATCATCGTAACCGATTATTGTAATCGGATTACATGAACATCACTCGACCATGTATGTCCATTTGGACATATCGGAATGGCACGCTTTGACGATCAACTTGCTGTATCTACTCTAATCCATATCTGTGCTGCATATCGACCTTTGACTATGACACATAGATCTGAAAATCCGAAGCTGCAACGTAAGTATACGAGTAGATAAGTCACGATAGCCTAATGGTGAAGGGGTGGGACTGGCCGACTCGTGGTCGTGAGGAAAGCGGGTTCGATCCCCGGCGCTGCTCGACTATTGTGGTGAACGCACTCGTAACAAGCGTTTATTTAGCTTACCACAAGAAGTTTACGGGATTATTAGTAATTTGTATTCATAAAATCCCGTAAGTACTATTCTGTACTATCAACAAAGTTGACGCATGACCACGTTGAAGACATACTTATTTCTTCGCTGTGCTGCGGGCGGGACTGAGTATGGTCATTTCGCGCAATCTCGAAACGATTAGTACCTCCTAATTGAAACGATTCAAAAGCTTCTGAACATTATCCAGAGAGTAATTCGTTCGTTGATCAATAGAACATTAATGAGTATCGCACCTCTACTAATCCGGAACTCCGGAAGTCCGGTTGTTCTGGGTTCAATAATAATCAATTCCCAAGTGGGACACACAAATTTAAAATTGGTTGTTTAAGACGATGTAAGGTTGAAATGCATCTGTCTAATAGTAGACTATTATACACTACGCTTATTTTTACAGGGTTTCACGATTCCTACGCGAAGCGATTCCATGAGCTACCAAATAGATGCTTACGTTGACCGACACGTTAACTATTTGTCAATAGTTCAAAAAGAATTTACAACTCATTTGTTTAAATAGGAATATTTGTTAGTAAAACAAGTGCCTACCTCAAATTTAGGAAAATTTCAATTTAAATCTAATCTAAAAACGATCCCTATTTCCCTTGGTCATCGCATCACACGTGACTGGCCGATTTCTCAAATTTTTTTGTTGTGTTTGTCATTGTCAAGAGAAGGTTTGTATAAAAATAAAGAAATTTGCTCGAAAAATATTAACTTTTCATAAGACAGGACAACATCTGTAGGGACAGCTAGTTAAGTATAAATAAACTATGACTTACTTTAGTTAGAGAAAGTAATCCCCAAAATTAGCAAATGACCTTTAAAGGCGAATTTTCTATGAGTGTTTCAGTTCCAGTCTCCTTGTTTTTCCAATTATCTTTTGACTATGTAAATATTACATAGGCTGTAATGATTATTTACAACGAGTTAAAATTTAATACAATGATTACATCAAGAACATCCAGTTCAGGGGAGAAAATTTTTTACTGGATAATCAGTAGGGTAAGTGCGTTAGTATTCGTCCAATTATCGGCGTTGCCAACTTTGTGATGCGAAATGAATATCTTAAAATACCCTTACTCATATGTATCATTGTCATTTTAGTCCTTATATAGTCTACTTTACGTTAATATTATATGACAATAAGTAAATACCACGGGTTTTTTTATAAAAAATATTTTATGCAAAAGAGGCGATTTCACTAGTTTTCGTCCAAAAAAATCAGTTTTCGTCCTAGTGTACGCTAGTTTTCGACCACTGTGTAGAAAAAAGGGTGCAGTTGAATTATAAACTTAAAACCAATCCTACAATACAGTAACTATGAATTGTGGTATATCATTTGAAAGGTAATTTTGTTAGCTTTCAAATGATATCAAAAAGATTTAAATAAGTTTCTTACCTAAATTTAGGAAAATATTGCAATAGGTCGAAGGATAAATGGACGAAAACTAATCTACAGGAATAGCTAATTTTGGTTTTCGTCCACCTCAGTGCTTGCTCATGACGTCATGGACGAAAACACAACAACGTTTAAAGCCGTTTTTTGTTTTCGTCCACATCTTTTTAACGGTTTTTATGGGTTTATCACTGTTAAAAAGTGGACGTAAACTAAAATGTTTAATGTAATAGCAATAAAGATCATATTGGAAGAAAAAACATTGTATTTTGTAGGTCCATTGAAGTAAAATGTTTAAAAAAAATATTAACTAGGTGTCAGGGTTTCCGTCCACGTGGACGAAAACCAAAATCTTGCAAAATTGTTATGCTAGTATTAGTCCACTTAATTATCTAAGATTTCTATACAAAAACTTTAATAAACCCTTAAAATAGTGTTTATTATGCTAATAATTAGACATACGTGCCAAAAACATTACGTAAAGTAGCTAAAACAGTAATTAAACATATCATGAAAGTTCCCTACCGGCACGTTATTTTTCTAACTTGACGACGTTTTCCATTCACCTGTGTGCAGCAGCAACTTCCGTAGATTTTTTTGGAGTTATTACTTGTCAAATTACATTTTCATGCAGGCAGAACTGTTACTTAGATATTATAAATTGTAACAAGTCCAAACTTGCACGGAAAGTTAGGTTTGTATTCTAATTTTCTGTATTTGTTTGTGGCAAGTCGGTCAAATGGACGAAAACAGGAGCTGGACGGAAAACTGGCGCAATTACCCTACTTCCTAATAAACTTACTAGCTTTTGCTCGCGGCTTCACCCGCGTGAAATTTAGTCTGTCACAGATCCTCATAAATTATAGCCTTTACGTTATTCTGGGTTATAAACAATAATACTGTAGTTTCATAAAAAAAAAGTAGTTTTTGCGTGAAAGTAACAAACACCCAGACATCCAAACTTTCGCATTTACAATATAAGTAAGATAGTAAGATAAGTAAAACCTACAATACTTGGAAATGGTAAGCTATAATGCCCAATGCTCATATTATCCTATTCTATCCTACTAATGTGAGGATGAATGGATGTTTGACAGTCTTTCATACAAAAACTACTGAACAGAATTTGATGAAACTCTAGCGTTTTGTTTATACTTCAAAATACATGGATTTTATAATGTTTATAATGAATATAGGAAAAAGCTACAGTACACTAAGAAATATTATTATAAAGTCTCATGGATATTATGTATCATTATTAGTTTACTGATCTACAAATTATTATAGGATTCTAAGAAAATTAAAGTGAAATAATACCTTTCTTTCTATTATTATGTCTAGATTAATTGTAAAAAATATAGTGTCGGTGTTGAAGGATCTAGGCTTGTGGTGAATAAATTTATTTATTCATTAATTCATCATAGACAAAGAGGTGTTACGTACGCCTAATCTATGAAGATCGCTGCATCGACGCTGACCCAGTTTACCCAAATCAACATTGCAACTGCACTATGGACCGCGAGGAGCAGCATCAGCAAAATGCGCCTCTCATGACGACAGCGGCGACGTTTCAGTAATTTTACTAATTATTTTATATTCATATTTGTTTCACACTTCGAGACGGTATCACTAGCTTACCTAATTTTACTTTTATTGTAATTTCTTTCTTTTAAATTAAATTTAATTAAATAAAGTTTGCTTTTTCTTGGAACCTCCGGTTGCAGCTAACGAAATTGGCGCAGTCGGTAGGATATTCACGGTTAGGCCCGGGTCGCGTACGAAGATTTCCGTTCACCGAGCCCTCCGAGTGGCTATCAAGTCGCGCTTCGAATATCCGAACCTACGGGAGCTGCAGTCCAGAGGTGAATCAAGCCATCGATTCGTCCAGAAGAAAATAATGCTGTAAGTCCTTGAATCTTTCAAGTCCTCACCTTCCTAATCCTAATTATATTAAACTTGATTAAGTTAAGTTCATATTACGTCGATAATGAAATAGTAATAGTGTACAAGTTCCCAATCTTTACTCCTTATACATACGACCTAATATAGGTACAAATTATCTATTGTCCCTAATGGAAATCACGAAATCCTTGTTCCATCATCCCCATTCCTAGCTATCCATGAGAAAGATTTCAAGCACATAGAGGCTGAATGCCCGAAGACCAACAAATGGTTCTTATGTGAAGAAACACGAAGTCTCCAAAGCCAAACTTCAGCCCAATCACTGTCACACTAAATCAACCAGCATACGAACAACGAGACGACCGCCACTACGTCATCAACTTCCCTACTTCTACGAAGGTACATCTGTCCTGCGGGCAAGATCTTTCAACATCAACAAGGAGTATCGAGGCAGCTATCTCGCAATCATCCCACACAAATTGCACATGGAAACATCTCAGTTGACCATCTCCAACCTCAAAGATCGACTGAAAGGACATGTGCTGACAATCACGAATCTACCGAAGGAACCAGAGTACGATATTTCTACAGTCAAACTAAACTCTATGAATCTGGATCATCTTCACACCACCAACATGAAGATTTCCCAGCATCCAAAGTTAAATCTTGAGAAGAACGTAGATTACAGTATATACCATACTACCATCCCATTGTACATGGTATTAATCGGTGCATCTGTACTCATCAGCGTAATACTATACCGCAAGTACTACAAGAAATTAGACTCTGTCTAGAGCCAACCAAGGGAAACTCAGACACAAAGGACAACATACGCTGTACCAGAGCCAAAGACAAGGGCAAGCCAACCCCCACCTCAATTCACTACGAAATTCTTCGGTGGTGGCTGTTCTTCGGGGGGAGGTGTTACGTACGCCTAATCTATGAAGATCGCTGCATCGACGCTGACCCAGTTTACCCAAATCAACATTGCAACTGCACTATGGACCGCGAGGAGCAGCATCAGCAAAATGCGCCTCTCATGACGACAGCGGCGACGTTTCAGTAATTTTACTAATTATTTTATATTCATATTTGTTTCACACTTCGAGACGGTATCACTAGCTTACCTAATTTTACTTTTATTGTAATTTCTTTCTTTTAAATTAAATTTAATTAAATAAAGTTTGCTTTTTCTTGGAACCTCCGGTTGCAGCTAACGAAATTGAGGTATAAATGATGCACAATATTTAAAACTTAAGTGTAGCCTCAATTTATAAATAATAATTTGAAGGACACTGTTAAATATACTTTATTTCTGTTTTATTACTAATTTATATTTTAACAGTTAACCAAGTGAATTGTAAAATTTACTAATAATACAGAAACAAAGTTTGTGCACATTAGTTTTATATAAACTAAATTGTGACTATCTTTTTTGATCTCCTAGATCTTCAATACTGTCTTCATCGATCTGAAAAATAGAAAGTTTTATTTTAATAAATGAAAATATTAAGTTTTGTTTTTTTTCAATAATTTGTATGCTGCAAAACTTATATTACTACTACAAGTACTACATAAAAATATTAGGTAACATAATAATATACTTACTTCAGGCCATTTTTCAGGTATAATATCAAATAGATCATCTTTCACATCTCCCTGAATAACAATCTCATCATCACCAGTGACTGACGATCCACATGCAAATTTTGTGCCAAAAAACTTAGCAGCCACTTTTAAATCAATGTCTGAAAAAAAGAACAATAAAATTAGTAAGTTTAGTAATGGCAGTAGAATAACAATTATTTTTATTATCATAAATAATATGTATAAAAGTTATTAGATTTACATACCAAAGGTACTCAATCCAGAGACAACAGTGACAGATTTTTTCTTGCCGCGGGGAGCCCGTGAGACCTGCACTAATTTGGGAACATCTTCTTTTTTCTTTGATTTCAACATGCCTTTTCCACCTCTCTTTTGGCGTTTTTTTTCCTCTTCGCCGCCGGCATTTTCTTCTTCATCTATAATCATTAAGAAACGTATTAATAGCAGTAATAGTTTTGAAGGATTCTTTTCATTATAACCTAAAACATCGGATACGTGAATACATTTATGAACATGGAAATTTATGTACGCATACCTATTTTCACCTTCTCAAATTCTGTCGGAAGATGTTTTTCAAGCCACTGTTTGCATTTATCATACTCAGGATAATATTCACAATATTCAATCGGCATAGAACAATTGCCACAATACTGCACTCTTACAGGATATGTTACTCCTTCCCGTGGGCCCATTGATAGATCTCTATCAGCCATTGTTAATAGTATTAATTTTAATAATTTGCACTAAAATACATTGGTGATTGAGAAAATTTTTAGAAAAACTGGAGAAGAAAAATGTATTTTCACTCCTCTTCTGCTGAAATATTCTGAATGACGTAAATGACGTTTTAAAATGTCATGAAAGTCACCGTGCGTTTCGTTTCACGCGTTGGTTTCATACCTCCATGTTTCACGCTAAGGAACTTAGAGCAAAGATAAATAAGTTAGCGTCAACCTTAATTATAATATTTTCAGCACTGCTGGCTGGCAAGCATGCTATATAACCGAGTAATAATTATGGAGAAGGCTTTATATAAATCCCCCTCTTCATACTTTTTGACCATAAACGTATAGATGCTTTCTTTTCACATCCCAGATTTTCTAATAGATTTATTTCGTTAAAACATAATATTAGGCTGAGTTAAAACATAAGGCTGAGCCCCGATTACGGTAACTTTTAACGTTCCAATCCAGCCGCGTTTCTGATTCTGCAATACGATTGGTCAAAACAGCTGACGGACGTACGCTGTTGCCTGTTGAACGACCAATCGTATCGCAGAATCGAGAAGCGTGTCTGGATTGGAAACGTTAAAAGTTACCGTAATCGGGGCTCTGAGTTGCACATTGACGTTGATCGTACAATTAAGCCGTATAACAATATCAAGCACAATGGAATTTATTGAAATATGCCATAAGACTTCTCCACTGGTAGTAAAATCGAAGACTGCAGATAGCTAGATTTTATTAAACCTACCAAATTAATATTATTTCTACCATGATATAATGGCAACACCGTTTTCTACTCCGCAAAATCAACACAAAATAAAATCACTTTTCCACATTTTGCATTCGTTGTGTGTTGTGTTGATGATGATACATCTGTAACAATGATTATTTAGCTAGTGATTCGAGTGAAACTTTATTATAAATGGAGACTAGGAAGTGATTAGGAGCTTACTGTGATCAGAATGTAGCACTTAGTCAAGTTCCCAATCCATAATATTCAGATAAAATATTGATCTTTTGTTGAACTTGGACTGTAAATAAATATAAACTGTGAAAATGTCCGTGGTTAAGGGAAAACTGGTGAAAATGGAAGTTATTCAAGTGGGTGAATATGAATTCACCAAACAAGATATTATTGGACATGGGGCGTTTGCCATGGTGTACAAAGGAAGGAAGAGAAAGGTACGTAGCAAGATCGTCACTTTTCATTGTTCTTGCACTTCTCGCTCTACCTGTGTTTTCCGTAACATTACAACAGTCAATGATCAATGTATGCAGCTAAAAATGTTATTGTTTTGACTTCCTCGCCCCGCATTATTGATCTTGTTTCTGGCGATGTGGGTGGTAGTAATGATGATGCGTCGCTAATTATTAGGTGCATTTGTCAAAATTGGTGAATTGCGTGTGTTTATTTATTGAACTTGTAATGATACTGTAGAAATATCTAACCTACACTAATAAAACATTAGCCATTTTATTTAACAACATCAGCTGATATTACACTTTGTTTATAAATAGAAATACAAATGGTGTATACTGCCAAGATTTTATTTGAAGATTCTTTGCTTTGTATTTACTAAAACTCAATATCATTAGAAATATTATGGTTTCTAATTTAAAAGATAAGTTAGTAAAATCTATAATATTTACACTGCTAAAACTGCTATTGAATATTTATTTGATTATTTATGTTCTTAACCATTTTCCCAAACTATTAAAATGTACATTACTATCTACACAGGTAAGAAACATTTAATAATAATGGAATTCTACGCCTTAAACAAATGTATATTTTGTGACTTATAAACTATGCCTATACAGAAATTCTAGGCAAATAAAAAAAAACCACTGGTTACCTAGCTCCGGTACTAACACAATGGACAGAATAAAATGCTATTCAATATTTTGTGATAAAACTGGTAAATGCTTTATTACAAAACATTGATTGGGTAAAAATATTAGTTTAAAAAAATGACACATGGTTTCCAAAGTAGTATTTCCAGTAACATTTTTATATTATATCTAATACCTATATTTTATAATTCTTTGTTAATTTATCTTCTAGCCCATGCAACATGAAAGTTAGTCAGTGTATACATATATAGGAAACTTGTACATTCAAACAGCTGCTCCATGCCATTCCAGTTTTGCAGCTGGTTTTAACTAGGCCACATGTCTATAATTAATGCTTACATTTTATTGCACCTTGTATGTTGTTAAGAAACTAGAAAAATATGCTATAATAAAATTTATCAACATTTGTTATTTTAATATGAATTTATTCTTTAGTTTAGATACATTTTTTGCATGGCATTTATCTTGGTAATTTTAAATAAAATAATAAAAAATAAATAAACATTATTATTTGAATATTATTGTTTTGATAATTAGCAATACCAGTAACCATAATATAGGAAAGTCATTTATGTTGTTTCATTACACAGTTTAAACACATTACACAAATCACCATCCATTTTGTTATTTAATTAGATGTTATAAGTACTCAATAGATAGGTATGTACCTACTATACCATTTAAATCAATGTTCATAAATTCCTTGGTACCAGACCTATGATGAGAGAAAGGAAAAACAAAGTGGTGGTGGCTTTACATACCAGTCACACCACTTGCTTTCTTTAGTTTGGATTAATAACACCAGGTAGAGCCAATAACATATTTAGGCTCTTCTTTTTGAGCCTCTATGCTATAGCTGGAGTGAGTCTTTTTATTTATGGACACAAAACATTGTTCTTGCTTTACAAGCCTACATAATTACTTTTCTATTCAACTTCTTTTCTGAGGCCCTATTCTGAAAATAATATGGAATGTTGGATATCAGTCTTTCTCTCTGTGTGATGCAACACAAAGACAACTGAATATAGAAACAAAATTGTAGCATACAGAATAGCCTCACTGATCACGACGAGTAATAACCTCATAAGAGGATACTTTTTTCTCTGGTAAACAAATTGACCGCAGGTAACCTTTCGTACAGTACCACGACAGTACCAACAAGCTACTCTTTTAAAAGCTATTTTTTGTCATGGTGACACACAACCAACAAGACTGATATGTAATTTAATCTATTCTTCTCCATGTCTGTAGTTCAATAAAAAACATTTTCTACATACTCATGTTAGCTAGAGCTACTTATTATTAGATACCTACTTAATACAACTGTTTGGTCCCTGAAAATGTACCTACTTATGTCCCTTTAGACGTCATAGACACTCCTGTCGGTTGGGTATGGTCAGTGGTCGTCTTACTTCGGTAGATGGGTCGGGTTTCGCGCTTTGTTCGGAAGTCCCCAGGAGTGGGACAAAGAGTTTTTGAACAATAGGACACGCACCGCGAGCCCCAAGGGCACTACGCTAGACACGTGCGGTGCGCACGCGAATAGGCAACAAAAATGCAGTGCCGACTTGCGCCGGAGCAGAACGATTCAGCTCGTACGTCACTTCTTGAGAATAGGCACTTATTAAACTTAGATCCTTTGAGTTATCTTTTTATTAATATTCTTCTAATAAAATGTACTCTCCACAAAGTAAATAGAAACAAAAGATGTATGCTGGTGGTTAGTCACGAATGTCACGCACGATAGACCAATCTACGGAACAGGGAATTCAATCGATTCATAATGTCCTTGAGAAATGCGTGTAATAGCAACACTACCTATGCAGTCTTAATTAATATAGACTAAGCAAAATAATGTTCCCAGTAAGTAGGACCTAATTGGTAGCTAAACTTTTAGTTCTTACCTTGGGATATAGCCTTTAACCTATATCTTAGATACTCTTACAACATGGCACTGTTTATGAATAAACTTTAGGTACTTACATAAAATGATTCAGATCAGTAGAATAGGTAATCGTAGAAGACACAGTATCCAACTAAAAATAAAATTAATTAGGTACTAGAATAATCGTTTTTTAAATCAATTTCTCATTAAAAACATTTTATCAACCAAAATAGGAACTTGCCTATCCACTTAAATCTAAAACGCTATCTTAGAAAAACAATATGACGTAGGTGAGTAGGTACCTACCAGGCTGTACCTACCCAAATATCGCTGGAAGAAAAATACCTACTACATTCAGCAGAGGATACCCAGGCACGAAACTGTTGGTTGATATCTACATTGCCTAATGACTTCTAATTCAGAATTGCATTTGGTAAAGTAGGTATATTTATATGCAATGCAATAATTAGATTGTCCAAACATTTGATTATCCCTGTACGAATGAACTTTGTATAGAAGTAGGTCAAACTGTTACCGACACGGAGGAATGCATGCCGAAGCTAATGTTAGCCCGGCGCGAAGGTGCCTCCTTTCCTCGGTTACTAAATACGAAGGCAGTTCAGAATATTGAAATTCATAAAATATGATTATGAAGCATTGCCAAAAGTATTACGCTCCCTTGAAGATTGAAATGTACAGGAAAAACTATTTAAAATGGATAATAAGACATGGTAGTTCTTATCAGTCGGTCGAAGTCAGGAAGATGTAAGCTATATAGACCTTGGATGGCGTGCATGTGAATACTCTACCCGCCCACCTGCAACGGCCTTATGCAACGCTCGCTGCACTTACGTTATCATTTTACAAAGGCGACTAGTAATTATAAATAATGTCTGAGTAGATACCTACTTACTGTTGTGCAAGCGTCGTCGTGTCTCAATCTCAGCTGCGACTATAGGTCACAGAATTTATACGATTGGCAGGCAATATAGTTGGATTATTACCGTACCCCATCGATACATTTTATGTCTAAGTATTTTTTATTATATTCCCTTCAATCTTTTATTACTATAGAGATGAGTTTCTTACTTAAAATGCACTTACGCGGACAATCAAATTGCTCAATTCAGATCAATTATGACGTCACGGTAATATTGGGATCAGTATTGTTGAAGTAGGCATACGATGTAACCCTGTATAAGGTCACCTAAACAAATTAACTGACGTATAGGACACAACCTGGTGGTAGACTTTTATGGTGGCTAACACTGGCTACTATGTATGATGATAACGCTCATGCAATGCACTATGCGTTCCTATAAGTTATTTAATTAGTAACAACATTTATAGGTCTTGTTGTAGCAACATCTTGTGGTAATAAATATGCACTGATATAATTAGCCTGTGTATTTTCTCCCACGACGCAAACAGTAACTGTGTGAACTAATGTTTACGTTGTAACCATTATTTTGTTTCGTCTCATTAAATCTTAAACTTTTATTGCGTGCCTGATTAAATACCTAATTACAAAATATATGCTAATGATAATGTAATTTATGTTCACAGAATCCGTCGCAATCAGTGGCTGTGAAGGTGGTTACTAAGAAAGGCATCCAAAAAGCCTCAGAAATTCTCGTTAAGGAGATCAAAATTCTACGAGAATTGACAGCGCTCCACCACACGAACCTCGTGGCTATGCACGACTGTATGGACAGCCCGGCTTATGTCTACGTCGTCATGGAGGTGAGTCATTTATATTTGCCAGCAACCGCAATTCTTGACAGTGTTGTTCACATAAACTGTCTCCCAATAACGAAACCACTGACGGAAAACAATCCACGAAGTAGGTAGCTGATAATTAATCAGCAATTTTTAATGCATTTTACCATTCCGCGACTCCGCGTTATTCATCACCATGAAATAGATAAGGATCATCATAATAGAAAGGGGAACGTGCATGTTAGATTGATTGATTTGTGTTTAAAACTGAACTACTGCGGGCACGCACCAGCACACACATAGCGTGTTAGTGACGTGTTTGCCAAACATTGCCGAAACAGAAATAACTCCCCTAAAGGAACACCACTGCTCGCTCACTAATCCAATTTATTTTCGGAAACCAGACCGCATTAATTTTTGGTTATTCTGTTGAAAAGGGTGATGTCATGTTACTGTACGATAAACTTAGTATAGTCTGACAAAATGGTTATCGTGTCACCCACACACGTGCTCGTGGGACAGACAGTATCAAAAAAACATTCTTCATCCTTAGATAAATCCCTTCTTATCTTTATACGGCTTATAAAAACAACATGAACCATGGAATTATATTGTTTTCTTACCTAGCAGCAACATTACTAATAATCGGGTATGTTTCTTCATTAATAACTATGCGTGGTATGTAAATAATTAATTCTTACATAGGTACCCAGTATCAATGAGTTGCTTCATCACGGACGTTAACATGCGAATGCATGAAATGTATTCGTTTAGAAATGGCCAAACAGTTACAGTTAGTTGACCGGCCTTTTCGTTTCTTTGTCTGCCTATTTTCATTAAACTTTTCTATGATAATTCAATATTTCCTGAATAGGTATAGATTCCACTTATGAATAATTTACTAGCTCTATTAGCCAGTTTGGTCCGCCAGTTAAATCGGTATTATGGTTAAAGGTAAATTCACATTTAAATGCTTTTTGGCCAATTTTTATGACCTATAAAATGTGGCATACTTATAGATATTTAAATGAATGATTAGCACCCTTATTAAGTATGTTTAAATTGACTCATTCGATTACAATTAATTTATTTATTATCAACAAGCCGACCATAAAACACGAATGACCCGGAATCATAATTAACATACAATGTGAATCTGCGTTTCAGCTTTACATTCGGCATAATTACCAGGAACTTCAAAGTCAAACTACTAATCGTTAGCATTAGGTGCTGCTGCCTGTTAACCCAATGGCCTTGCCCTTAATCCATTCTCGATAACGCGACATCGCAATAAGTAACATTATGTATTTGTAGAGCACTTTGGCGTGATGCTCTACAAATTCACAGTGCTTTTCAGTTACGTCCTGACTCCTGTCCTACTCAAGAAGCTTTATCAAACAATAGGCGTAACCATAATAAACTGAATTTATAATGAATGAATAGTGGACTGGTCTCATCAGCGCTATGGACGCCTTCCGCGTTTTGATCGGGCACGCGAATTTGTGGCAAGGTCACGTGGCTATAGATAAACTTGCCCACGAACCTTCAAGCACGCTGCTGCTGCGTGAACGCCGGCCAGCCGCCCGCGACGGTCGTTGTCACCGCCAGCGTACCACTAACGATCCAAATAAAATTCGCGGCAACAGCTAGACAGCTACGATGCTTATTGCGCAGCTAAATGCCGTAATAGGTCAAGGGGACCTCAATAAAAAGATTAGTCTGATAAAGAACAGACAATGTACGAATGTAAGGACTCTTATCTCGCGCTGAGCTTCTCTGGTCATCGTAACGTTGACTTCTGTTCTGGGGTCGGTCCAACTCACGGCTAGGCTGGCCTACTAACCTCTATATTATCAGATATTTTATTGCTATAATTATTATCCTCAACAGTATATCAAACATTTGATTATGAATGCACCTACTTAATAATTATATCAATGAACTGACTGAATTAATACCTATGTCATTTTTATTTTTAAAATCTATTTTGATTGTTGCATTCTGTTCAGAACATGTGTACTTATGTACTTATCTAACCCATATGTAATTGTTCTATTCGAAGCTTTGGTCGCGCGCCTCTATGTCTGTATGTATTCTCACACGTGTTGCGTGCGCGACCGCCGACATGACGCAGTCGTAGCCCACGACGTATATCTGCCTCGTGTCAACCTAACAGCTTCTATAGTCACCTCTTCTGTTATGAAAAGTCTAGAACCTAGATAACATAAATGCGCAATAATTATAATGTTCATGAACTACGTAAAAGAAAGTGGAATGAACAAACAAAACATGTTTTTATCAATCGGGTATTTATTTGAGCTGTCGAAGGCATGAACCTGTAAACAAAAACAGATTTTGTTAAGTTAAAAAATAGATAAATATTACATTCCTCGAACCGATAAGACTGCATAGTTTATTTTTGGTCTTTGTTGTTTTGTCTCTAATACACAAGCACCTACTTACACTCAAATAAAAACATAGAATGCTGCTGTATTTGCTACTACATACAAGGACCGCAACGTTTGAAAATAGACCTACCGGCAATCAAATTTTCTATGAGCAGCAAGGATATACCTATTTAATTGCACAAAATAATTACATGCCTGCCTACAGTGAATCAGAGTTAAGTGCTCTACTTAAATAAAACCTACATGTAGAGATTTAGTTGATGGAATTATGTGTATGTATGTACATATTTACTTTTATTTTTATTTCTAACAATTAAAATAAATTTTCACGGAGACGTCACTGTCTTTCTGATAATTCAAGAATGAGAGAGAAACGTAGTATACCTTTTGTTATTTATAGTTTTTTATTAAAGAATTCTTTCTTTTACTGCTGAGATAGTTCAGAATTATTAATTAATTATTTTCTACTTATCATTAGGGTCGCCTAATAGGTTTCATGCTTTGATTGCGCTGACCCTGAACACCAGACGTTAATTAGAATTCGAAGTGAAGCAGACGCGGATCCGCCTTAGCCTATATTAGATCATCTTTGTTATTATTCAGTCTATCTGACATGAATCCCAACGAGATAAGTGGAAGATGTACAGTATCTAGAAAGTAGTAGTAAACGACTTCAAAACACTATTTTATCAGGCATCGTCATGATAAATAAAAAAAGATTGATATTAACATCTCATATTCCCTCTGTTTGCTGAAGTGTGTGTCTGTTGTTAACTTTTTATTATTATTATTTTTGTTTTAACTATGTAACTTTACAGCAAACTCCTGATATTCTTTTGTCTTCTTCTTTATTATTCCAAGGTAATAAGTATTTAAATTGTTTGAATTTCAAATTATTTCATTACCATACACAATATTTTCATTATTTTGTGATTTTGAGAAAAGTCTTTTATTTACATGCAAAAACCTTAGGATGATAGAGCATATTATTATCTGGTTTGGAACAAGACCAGTAGAGTGCCTCGCTCTGTGTACAAAGCCAAGGCGAGTTCATTGGCACGTTTTTCTTTCGGCCGAGTCAGTCAGTACCTACCTACCTACTTAATTAAGCGTGGCTAGTCGCCATGACTGCTGTCGACTCGACCATGACTTCACCAATTATGCGAGTTATTAATATAAAGTTGTATTTAAAACATGTCTTTTTCACGTCAGCTCTCTTTGAAATTTATTTTGCTATTTACATACTAAGACGTAATAATGAATGTACTGACTATTTAAAAAACATAATATAAGCATAAGGTAGAATGACTGAACAACGTCGTGTTTCATTTCCATGATGCGAATGAAATCATAAATTATCTCACAGCGGTAAAAAATCAAACACGGAAGAGTTCGCAATTGCGTCGCTAATACGGCTATAGCAGCTGCTTTAGCTACGAGTACATAGACAGCATACCATTTAATGTTCGCTACTAAAAACTCTTTGGGCGACGGTTGTTACGGAGTTAAACATTAGAATTTATTCAAATTATCATACGAATTTTTACTGTTTACCTTATAAAAGCAGCGGAATTATGTATTTTAAACATGACCCCAATATCAGTGTAGAGACATGTCTACCTTTTAAACCACCCGGAACAGTAAAATAGGAAGTAAATAAACACAATGTAGAGAAACATGCAAACTCCAAAAAGGCTTAAACAAATATTTTTTGTTATGAAAACTATATTATGATGACGCATATTACGTATCATTCGACGTCACTTATTTCGAGACCAAACAAACAATATTTATCAATAAGACAAACAACAAAATTATAATTTAAAGCTACCTTTTAGTATCACAATAACATGCTTATGCCAACAAGCCTAGTTTAATGTATGAACTTGAAGCTTCAGACAGAGCTTCTCATTGCAATTACTATATTGCATTTGCATTGACTCTATCGGACATCAATCCGATATTTAGGCTTACAGTGTTCTTCTATTGATCTTATCTATTGATTAATTTTAGTCTACAATGTCCTAACGAAACTTGAACCTATCGTAATAGTTAATACATTTTTTTTCATCTTCGTATAAGACCTCTTTATCGCAAAGTTTTTATTTATTATCTATGACCACGGAGGCGGAAAGTGTTTTGAGTTATCTTATGTGTGACTATTTATATTATTATATGGATGGATGTAGACAGTGTAAACTATCACTATCAAAGTGTACGATTATGCAAGATAAGAGCACGCGCGTGTGTGTATGTTTTGGCTCACGCTCAACGCGAGGCGCGCGGCGTGTTGTGAATGCGCACTGTGCCTGCGCAAGTGCACACTGCACAGCATTGGGTAAAACAATTGAGAAATTCTGATATTTTGTCGTAGTAATTTGTTCAAAAGCCAACTCCTAAATCTATTGTACACTCAGCGGCACGGAATTTGGCCCAAGCCTAAACAACCAGATATGAGGCCAAATAGGTGTTGTATACCTATGTTTCGTGTGACATGTTAACAGAACATTTGTTTTTGTTAATTTAAGAGCCTAGATTCTTAAAAAATGCGTCTGTTTAACTTTTTTGACTCTAGAAACGCATTTCGTTGTCGGAGCGCAAAGAGTACGGGTAAGTTTAAATTCGATATTAAATGTTGTAAGGGGTTGCGTTTTCTTTTTCGTTTTTAAATTAATCTTAGGGCTATTCTCGTTTCCATAATTTGAGAAAAATGCCTATTACTCCAGCTCAAGTTGCTCAAATAGTTTTGCTTAGAATTGAAGGGCGTATGCAGCGGGAGATGGCTGAAACTTAAAATTTATCGCGTACAAACTTAAGATATGGGTTAAAACGGTATGAGCAGACCGCCCTTTATACAAGAAGACCAAGAAGTGGGGAATTAAGGTGTATGTCAGCGCGCGATGACCGGATTATCGTACTTGCAATATCAAGAAATCGGGTTCTCGCTGCGGTTGAGATACGCCAGCGTTTACAAACAGCAAGTCCAGTGAATGTCACTGAGCACACAATAAGAAGAAAGATGGAGGAACATAACCTGCATACTCGAAGACCAGCTCGAGGACTAGAACTTCTCCCATAACTTCGCGAAGTGCGACTTACGTTTTCTAGAAAACACGAAAATTGGACGTTAGACTAATGGAGTAAAGTTCTATGGATCGATGATTGCAGAGACACCTTAAAAGCTCCAGACGGCCGTGGAAGTGTATGGAGGAGGTGCAGAGAAGAGTTAGTACGCAAACAGACAGTTTTTATAAAGATTTTACTCCATTAGTCTAACGTCCAATTTGCATGTTCTCTAGTAAACGTAAGTCGCACTTCGTGAAGTTATGGGAGAAGTTCTAGTCCTCGAGCTGGTTTTAGAGTATGCAGGTTATATTCCTCCATCCTTCTTCTTATTGTATGCTCAGTGACATTCACTAGGCTTGCTGTTTGTAAACGCTGGTGTATCACAAACGTAGTGAGAACCCAATTTATTGATATTGCAAGTACGATAATCTGGTCATCACGCGCTGACATACACCTTAATTCCCTACTTTTTGGTCTTCTTGTGTAAAGGGCGATCTGGTCATGCCTTTTTACCGTGTATCTTAAGTTTGTATGCGATAAATTTAAAGTTTCAGCCATCTCCCGCTGCATACGCCTTTGACTTCTAAGCAACACTAATAGAGCAACTTGAGCTGCAGTAATGGGCATTATTCTCAAATTATGGAAACGAGAATAACCCTAAGATTAATTCAAAAACATAAAAGAAAACGCCAAACCCTTACAACATTTAATATCGAATTTAAACTTACCCGTACTCTTTGCGCTCCGACAACGAAATGCGTTTCTAGAGTCAAAAAAGTTAAACAGACGCATTTTTTTTAAGAATCTAGGCTCTTAAATTAACAAAAACAAATGTTCTGTTAACATGTCACATGAAACTTAGGTATACAACACCTATTTGGCCTCATATCTGGTTGTTTAGGCTTGGGCCAAATTCCGTGCCGCTGAGTGTATTTATTACATGAACACGACGGCTACGAAGTCATTAGGTACATTAATTTTCAAATAAATGATTTAATTGTTATCGACGTTTTCATTTAAGAAAATGCATAACTTACCTAATTAGTTCAATAAAATTAGTAAAATAATTTATAATTAATGAAAACTTGATTCTGATCTATGATACCTTGTTAGTCATTTAATACCTACTACTCATAACAGTTAATCTAAAATTAAAAAACAATGCCTTTTATTCTTTTCTTATAAAAAAAAGACTTTATTAAAAAACACTATAATTTTGCTAAACAGATTAAAAACGCGGATCGACTACAACGACCCCTATCATTCAGGGTATCATGTATAAATTGGATTGACATGAGCTTATTTGAGTGAGTGCATTGTCTAAACAGTGCGCTGCATTGCAGGACTTGCCCATGTATTGGACACAGTTCTATTTTAAAATGTATTATTTGCATTATGAATAGTAATTCAATTAACATCAGAATTATCGCATGCGTTACTGTAAAGTTTACATTTATTTAGGGGCAGATAAATATGTAAATTATAACCTAAGCACAGCACCCACGTCCCACATATATCTAAAAAGAATTGCAGCGTGCATTTAATTGGATGATGTAATATTTTAGAGATATCAGTGTACCTACCTAGTCGGTAAATTATGCTATAGTATAGTAGTTGGGTGGGACACGAGCAGATAGAGTCAGCTGGTGACCTCGTGGGCGCATTAGTGATCTGCGTGGAGCGCTCTCGGGGCCCTACGCGGCTCTCTCGCACGTGGATGGACGATTCTACGTTTATACAGACTATAGTTAGTTTAGTTAACATGGCTTCCTGTTAAATGCGTAACTGGATTAGTCAATGAATTTCCCATTTTAATAAATAAGCGGATATGATGATGTTTCAGGGATTTCAATAAAAGTACCTGTATTAAAACCAATTAAATGATGGATTCTGCTGCTGTTTAATATCGCTTGATACAGTTTTATCAGTCTTACTTAATACGTTTTTAATGAACCGATTTAATTTAAAAACACTAGTTTTGAACGTAGCAGAGTATTTCTCAAAAAAAATGTACATTTTGAAAAAAAAAAGTGTGCTTTGAAACAGTTCAAAAGTTTTATATTTATAAATCATCACACAAAAAAAACACACACACAATTTTGAAGGATGAATATTAATCTTTAAGATAACGAAGAATTATAGCTATAATCCTACTTATTACCAAATATTTAGATATTTTAAAAATAGTCCTTTTTTACCTTTCATACAAAAACCTGTTTGCCACCCTAGCTTTTTCATGTATTTTTGTTTCATAAAATGCGATACATAACTAAATTATTGTAAATTTCTTAGTATTATCGTTCTACAGTAATCGCAGTTTCTGTATCAAATTGATTTTCTATGGGGTGTCATAATGAATTGGCAATTTAAAGCAAAAAAACAAAATGAGTCGCTCTCATTTACTATTTCGTTATTTACTCTTTAGTTACGATTTATTTCTACTTTCCCATGGTTTCTGAACAATTCCGTATTTATTTTACACGGACAACAATAGCTGCACTCTGAATGGCTGTTGGCCTGACGTCTCCGCCATAACATCTATCGCGAAAATTAGTGAAAACGTGTGTGTTTTGTGGGATTACTTTTTCGTAACAGGCAGTAAAATCAGCGATTTTATATAGAACGGTAAGTCTTCATTTAACCATTTTTTGTAATACGTGTGGTACGAACATTTAGTAAGCTTTTATATTTGCTGTAACAAATTTTATCAAAAAAATACTTGTTTCTGATCTCATTTTGTCTAATATTTCGTTACGTTTTTTACGAATTTCGTTACGTTACGAAAAAGTACAACATAATGCTGAGTGTATACTGTTATTACCTGACTAAGCATAGTAATATTCACTACTTAATTTATTTCAAAAAATATAGAGCGTTAATAACAAAAGGATTGGATACTATCTGCTTTACAGAAGTGCCACCAGCAAAAAATTAGCAAATCATTTAGATTACGTTTTTATGTGATTACTTCTTTTGTTTTTTTAGGAATGCCGCCAAAAACCAATGCCGAAAGGCAAAAAGCTTACAGAGAACGACTCAAAATGGATAAACATGATGGAACAAAAATAATTTTATTAAAATAGTATGAATGATTACTCCCTTATTTTATTTCTAACCCCTTAATATTACCCCGTATTTGGGTGCATACTTACAAATATTTCGAATTGAATAAATGAAGAGCATTCACAATATTTCGCCAATGTATAACAAGCCTTATGGCCTTACTATTTCGTTACTACCGTTTCGTTACGTACATTTTTTTGGAGAAATACTCAGCAACAACATTTATGAGAATCATAAAGCGCATATTCATTATAGACATATGAACTAAACGCTATAATGTAGCCGGAATATTTTAATAACAATGCAGTGGAAATTTACATACATATCGTGCAAACAACGGTTTCTAATCTTCTGATGCCTGCACTTTTTATGTAAGAAAGTATGCCTGCGTACTAATACCATTAATGGGTAACGGCAGTCGTCAGACCGAGTCAGTTCCATAACGGTAACACAGTACAGTCGATGCATTTATTTCATGGCATTCATTAAAGACCTCAAATCTCCATGTGTATTACAGACAATACATCGCAAATTCACAATGTATGGCTATGATAATAGAGTCGTGAAATAAATCGAGATACGTTTCAAGAAAGTGTGTGAAGATGACACGAGCGTCGCCAGATAGACTAATCGGCGTGCGTGATTGCGTCAGGCAGACTGGTTTCTCCCGGGCTAGAGTCGCGCTGCGCCCGCGCCCCGGAGCTGGAAAGTGGTGGCGGAAACAGCTTTCTATCCGCACGCTTAATGCTTTTCAAATTATATTGCCATGGATACGCATTTCGATTTTACTCTCGTTTTTCAGTATTTATGCTAGTTGGTTTGAATAGATTGTAACAATTTACCTATCTATCAAATGTGTAGGTACATATTTACTTGAGTGTCACCCTTTTCAACAACAATATTCTGTTGTGAATCATCATATCCAATCATTTCATGCAACTCATTATTATGCGACTAATGAAACTAAGTACATACGTTTATTTTGTTTTCCACTGGTCATACCTTTAACATACCAGATATGTTATTTGCTAACAATAGCTTTACAAACTTAGATTAATAAAGCTTTACAAAACAATTTGACCTACGTAGGAAGATAATACATACAGGTAAACAAGATAGGCAACTGGGTACTTTGGATACAGTATTGACACATTAACTTTTATCACGGAAATATTATATCTACCTCTTTGTAGAGCTGGTCACATGTGACAAAGATCTCATTAGCGCTCTCCTTGTAAAGCTGGCAATGGATATCTAAGAAAACGCTAAATAGCGTTTTCTTTTATGTATGGCACAGATGTTTTGTGAATCGATTGATGAAAGCTCAAGCGAAATAAGGTCAATGAATCTCCAGAACAATCGCAAAGTTATAAATGAAACCAGGTCACTGCACTTGAGTCATCTCATATCACACGTGTCGTTGATCAAAAGGCGAACAAGTGGAATATATGTAGTTATATTTGGTATCAGTGTAGGTAGTACTTTACCGACGTACTGGATAAGCACTACATAGTAGGAGTATATTAAGGCGTCATTTGTTTGTATGTAAAATATACGTATATGCTACGCAGTTGCTGTGAGAGCAACGACCGCAAAACGAGATGCATGTACGTAAAAAATAAACTTACGAAGATAAAAGAGATTCAAGTCATGGATGGAAGCAATTCATCGCTGTAAGACAGAGTCACTGTGTGTCACCTAACGGGATAGCGCGGCATAGGTCAGGTACCCACCCAACCGTATCTACGTACAATATCCGCTTGCGCCTTCTTATTAACTTTTTGTTAACCTTTTTTGTGACGGAAATGCGTTTATGCTAGCTGGTGCATGCATGCTTTAAATGTCAAAGGCCAAAGCAGAACGCGTTTTCAGGAGTACTTCTTTAGGTGTACAAGTAGAAAAACGCTACATTGTTTATGGCTAGTTCAACTTTCGAACCAGATCTTGCACAATTTATGATTACAAAGTTACTAATTAATAATTAGAATTACCTACTAGTAACTGTTTTGATTTAACCGCAGCAAACTTTTTACTACTTAACTATTTTATTATCTGGTTGCATTACGCCTACGGTACATTTAAATTATTTGATAATTTTTAGACGATTCGTCAAATTAATTTACTTTTTTTATGCAATGCCTTAAATACTATAAAATAATGCTGAACTTTTGCATATGAATTAGGAAAGCGTTTAGGTTTCCACTTGTCAACAGTTCCTTTAAATGTTAACAAAAAGATGGAACAAATAAAAATATTAAGATACCTATTATATTACTTTATTACAGTAACAATAAACAAATTAATGCATCTATTTATATAACACAAGTTTCTGTATAAAAATCACTAGTAAAGAAATTTAAAAACAAGTCATTTTAATTTGATTTGTGGCTACATCTGAATATTGTACAACTATGTAACTAACTAGATTATTATTCAATTTTAATTAACGAGACATTAAAAATTTATTACGAACTTTTTTCGCCTGATTCAGGTATTACGTACATAATTATCACAACAATAACTAACAATAAGTATTTGTATTACTTGTAATACCAAAATATTCCACACTAACAAACATAATAAATATTTTTTCTTAATCCAAATAACAAACTTATTTTTATACAATACAATTTATAAAACTAGAGTAAAAAAAATGTATAAATGTTTTTGTAAAACCTTCCATTAGCCTATTGTCTAATTTATTTTATCGAAACATTTTCTTCTTGTTATAACTTAACTTTAACAAATTATGTGCCCAAGGTTTATGTAATATGCAGTTAACATTCATGAACATCCTTCAGAAAATATACTTTTGTGGAAAAAACTATATCTCTCAGATCAAAACTACTCCTCATCGAGTCATTGGCACATTAATATTGTATAAATAACTTTATTATACCTTGATTATTTAAACAGGTGATTTATCCTGTAGGGGTACTTCTTCAGGTGTACCATTTGCATTAATTCCATTGCGTTCGTTGGGTGTTGGGTTGTTAGAGCTAAAACGTTTTTTAATAGAGCTCCAATTCTTTTTAATTGTTATTCCAGCCACTATTACCACCATCCCAGCGACCACTAAACCAATAATACTTTTGTCTACGCCTCCAGTCTTTGTAGCTATGGTTGTAGCACCATATTTTACTGGTTCTTCAGTAGAGCTCGAAATATCTTTAGGTGCCTCGACAATAGAATTGAATGGTGCTATCTCATCACTAGGTTGTTTGTTAATTGCAGATCGGAAAGAAAATTCTACAGGTGCAACAGTTTTACCTTCGGTGTCTGCCGGGGAAACATTTGTTTTACTGTTAGTGTTATCATTTGTTTCAGTATTTACTTCAGGAGTGTTTACAACTGGATCAGCATTTTCTTCGCTTTCAGTAGGCAGCAATAAAGCACCTGGCAGTACAGGCAGCTCATCATCCGTCATATCGTTTTCCTCGTCGCGGCATTCAAACACCTCAGAGTCACATGTTCCAGTGCATACTGTTTCCAAAGTTTTCGGTAATGCATCACATAAATCTTGGGGTAGCTCCGGAGTAGATATTGGTAGTATTAGTTTTCGTAGTGATTCAAACTTAGAAAATTGGTCCGATGTTAATGGCTGAAAATTAATAAAGAAAGTTTATGAATAATACATTTCTTCGTCATTGTTTATTTTAAAAACTTCAATATTTAACAATAAATTAGTTAAAAAAATAAGCTCTAGTTATAAGAAGCGTGAACCTAAACCTACTCGAGAATAGTCACTATTTCTTCATGTCATAATAATTTCTAATAATCAAGCTTACAAATATAACTAAACCATTTGTATCTTTTCATTTTTTTGCAACATAACAAAGGTTATGTGAGTCACCTTTTATCTATACAGGGTGACTGGAACTAAACCCGCCATAGCTAATACGCGTATAGAGGAGGTCATTTGCTTATTATTGAACCTTACTTTCGCCGGGTCAGCTAGTTTATTTATATAAGGATAGTACACAGCACAATATCAATTTATATGTATAAGTATAACAATGTGTTTTAGTGAGATTTTGTAGATTTTTTGAAAATAATAAGTAAATAAACAAATATTTATGCGACTGACAACTACCGGGTTAAAGTGAAAAATAAGAGTTGTGATCCATTACCGTTCTCATGTCATTGCCTCCTAAATCAAGTTCCTCCAGTTTGATTAATCCAAAGCTGTTCTTCAGGTCACTAGGGTAGTCAATCAGTCTGTTGTTTCCTAGTTTCAGTGTGACTAAGGCCGGAAGCTCGCTGACAGACTGAAAAATAAACATTTTAAAATGCAGTTAGGGTCACGTCTCGATAGGTTAACGATATTTTTATATGCATTGTTGAATTTGTTTGATGTACTTTCAGGAAATAACTATTGTAATGTTAATGTAAACTTACACCTGAATCCACACTCATAATGCTATTGTCGTTAGCATTTAAAACCTTTAAGTTTTTCAACGTTGATATTGACTTAGGTATTTCTGTTAATTTGTTCTTTTGCACATTGAGTATGGTAGTTTTCTCGCTGATTGGGGTCGGAAATTCGGTTAATTCATAACCAGAACAATCGACGATAAAATCTGTGGAAGATCCCTCAACGTGACACACGCACGGCTGCGGACAAAGATCTTCTCCTTCGGATGGTGCTGCAGCTCCTAATTCGTCTAGGAATGTTTTTGGTTCAATGTGTTCTATGGGCGGTGGGACAGCTTCAGTGGTTTGTCCGACAGACTCGTCTGGTTCTTCAATGACCCCATCTCCGCTACCTTCTATAACGTCAGAATGGTTGTCGGGTGGGAACTGGTTGTCATTTTCTACCGGAATTTGTAGCTCATCTTCACTTTGAGCTGTGACAAAGCAAACTCTGAAAAGGTTTTTCATGCATTTAAAACACGTGACAATATCGATATGTACATTATCATTGGCACAATGACGTAAAATTTGTTATAGGTAAAAGATAAAAAATTGCGATAACTACAAGGGCGTAACCCGAATTTTCTTTAAAATCAAAGTATAATTTAATATTTCAAATTAAATCATTTTAAATTGTATGTAAGTAATTTAGCAGTTACGTGATTAAAAGCACACCATATTGTTTAATTTAATCTACAAGAGATGCCTTAAAGCTTTTTTACTTTAGATTTTTTTTCAGCAAATACACAGTATTTCAGTCGGGTCATTTATTTTTGTATAACAAAGTAATATAACTATTTGCATCAATATCCTAGTCGTGAATCCTCGTTCTTCTTACATTTTTAGGTTATAGAATGATAGTGTATAATTTAAATGAGGAAATTTGATACTTACCCAACAAGAGCCAGTAACAATAGGCATAGATGTTTCGGAGTCATGGTCACTCACTAAAGCAAACAGTATTGTAAGACGTGCCAACTGATCACAGGAGCTGTTACCTGTCGTGGCACAAGTACCAACGATGCGAAGAGCACATAACTCACTGACACTTATAACTGTTATCACTCATTGATAAGATTACTAGCGGCATGGCGTAGCTTATCGCGAATCAAGTCCGATGATAACAAACTCTGCATAAATGAAAATATAGGACGTTCTATTTTCAATAACACCTTGTGAAACACGGATGTGCACCTACTTATACACACAATTTATTACACTACAATATTATGCTAGTACAATGAAAAAGCATGTTGGTGAGTTCTATCTGATCACAGCTGTCGATTGTGTTTGTTTACGCAAGACACTAATTCTGTACTGAAAATCGCGTATACAAAACCTGTGTAAATCACATTACGTCCAATCGCGCCCCGCCGACGCCAAACGTTTGACTTTGAGAATACCTCCGATGCTAACGTGTTGCTATTATTAAAAAATTGTTACTTTCCTACATTTAAGGTATACGTAGTATAGGATAATCATCATCTACCAGAATAAACACTACACGCTTCACGGAATTATCTGAGCAAAATTTAGTTCACACAGTCTTTTATCTTGTCTTATTTATTGACGTTTGTTTCCACAAAACAGTAAAGAAGGCGATTCCACGGTCATGTTATCTACAAATATATCCGGATACAAAAACTTCGTTCACTTTATATTTATAGATTACGTAGATGTTCTGTAAAACAATTGTAACAGGTAGGTCTATCTTCTTTAGTGGAGAGCAATGGATTCAAGAGAGCCTTTGTATTGTTTTAGTACTGCAACGGCGGCGACTTGGCTGACTACCTTCAGACCAACAGGCTGCTCAGCGAGGGGACCATCAGGCTCTTCCTTCGACAGCTGGCTGAGGCCATGCGCGCCATCCATGCTAAGGGGATCGTGCACCGCGACCTCAAGCCACAGAACATCTTACTCACACACAATGTGGCCCCGCCGCGCACCCCTCATCCTGCCGAAATGACACTCAAAATTGGTGAGTCTCTACTCGTTCATGTTAAACGTATTCATCTCAATGTTCTTATGTATTCAATAGTATCATGTTCACTACACTAATTCAGCACTGATGAGCACTGGCTTTTAAGACACCACCATAGCCTTTTCTCTTTCACCTGCAACTGAATTAAAATAAACTAACTTGGCCCTTTCAGTTAGGTAGACAAATAATATTGTTTATAAATAAATTAAAATTAACATCAGTCTAGTAGACATATTGTTGTTCTGTCTCCATCGTTAACGCTAATGTTTAACTCGATTTATCTAATTCTAAAACTGGTTTATATAATTTCATATAAATGTGACAAAATTGCTTATCAACAACTATCAAAACAAATTATTCAACTACACTTGCGAGCAAAAGTATGGAATCACTTACATGAAGTTGTTTCCACGCGATCTTGTGTACAAACCAATTTGATAATAACAAAAAAAGTAGCACCATTTTAAAGATTAAACTTTTAAATTTAAATTGATACCAAATTCATTTAAATCACACCGGTATTTAAAAAGATATCCCGGCTGATGTAAAGAAGTAGGGAAAAAGACATGTATCAACTGTTTGATACGTCGCGAGTTGCGGCCTATTTACCCCCCATAAAAGCAAGTGTTTTCGGATTTTTGCTTTCACACGTTGATCCATACACATCTCCGCTTCTTTTGACACTTTACCTGGGATTCTACACCTTCAGAAGCAGCACAAATCATTGCACTATTGCAAGAAGGGCTCAGCCAGAGGGCTGTCGCACGTCAGCTCCACATAAGCCAGTCCTGGGTTTCGAAAGTTTTAAGACGTTTTCGGGAGACTGGTGGCTTTATCCCGAGACAAAGTTCTGAACATTGCCGGTGCACATCGCAGAGGGAAAACCGTTTTTTCATGTCAACTTCTCTACGAAATCGTCATTTGACTGGTATCGACGTCCAGCAAGAGCTCAGAAATGTTCGTAGGATAGCTATTAGCAAGTGGACAGTTCGTCTAAGATATAAACAATAGAATTTGACTCCAAAAAGGCCTGCCACAGGCTTGAAACTGACGGCAGGTCACCGATAAGCACGCTTTAAATTTGCTCCTACACATCTCGATGGGAAGTCGAGCAAGCCACCCCCATAAGCCAATGTTTTAGCGAACCAGGACTGCACAAATCGCTCCCCAGGCCGTCTATAGACCCGACCTCTTCGACTGCTGCACTGCAAAAACAGTCTGCATTCATCGGAGAACAAAACTCGCCTCCATTACTCGCCTTCCGAGTGCGAGCTAATTGAAAGCGTGCTTGTCGGCGACCTGCCGTCAGTTTCCAGCCTGTGGCAGGCCTTTTTGGAGTCAAATTTTATTGCTCATATCTTAGACGAACTGTCCACTCGCTAACAGCTATCCTACGAACATTTCTGAGCTCTTGCTGGACGTCGATACCAGTCAAATGACGATTTCGTAGAGAAGTTGACATGAAAAAACGGTTTTCCCTCTGCGATGTGCACCGGCAATGTTCAGAACTTGGTCTCGGGATAAAGCCACCAGTCTCTCGAAAGCGTCTTAAAACTTTTGAAACCCAGGACTGGCTTATGTGGAGCTGACGTGCTACAGCCCGCTGGCTTAGCCCTTCTTGCAATAGTGCAATGATTTGTGCTGCTTCTGAAGGTGTAGAATCCCAGGTAAAGTGTCAAAAGAAGCGGAGATGTGTATGGATCAACGTGTGAAAGCAAAAATCCGAAAACACTTGCTTTTATGGGGGGTAAATAGGCCGCAACTCGCGACGTATCAAACAGTTGATACATGTCTTTTTCCCTACTTCTTCACATCAGCCGGGATATCTTTTTAAATACCGGTGTGATTTAAATGAATTTGGTATCAATTTAAAGTTAAAAGTTTAATCTTTAAAATGGTGCTACTTTTTTAGTTACTAACAAATTCGTTAGTACACAAGATCGCGTGGAAACAACTTCATGTAAGTGATTCCATACTTTTGCTCGCGAGTGTAGAATACATTGATAACTGTTCATAATACTTACACGTCCCAATGTGGCAATGAGTACCTACTTGTATTATTACTATAAATGCTATTATGATAATCAACCTTTTGGTTTATTAATGCAGTTTATGCAGTAATTATTAAATTAAGTAACTTTTCAGAGGAAGCATAAAAGTAAATGACGGGTTATGTTTGCCTGCGGATCCATAATAATATACCCACAGTGTTACTCCACATTTACATAATTTATGTATTTATCATGCGTTTCTTTCCGTGCAGCCGACTTCGGGTTTGCAAGGTTCCTCGAAGAAGGGAACATGGCGGTTACTCTCTGCGGCTCACCGATGTATATGGTAATATTTTAGAATTATTTATTTTTCACCTCAATTGAATACATTAAAATGTTCTATGTTTTATTTATATAAATGTTTTCGTACGCAGGCACCTGAAGTAATAATGTCGCTGAAGTATGACGCCAAGGCGGACCTGTGGAGCTTAGGCACAATCGTGTATCAGTGTCTCACGGGAAAGGCCCCGTTTCAGGCTACCACACCACACGAACTAAAAGCGTTCTACGAAAACAGCGTAGACCTTCAACCCAAGTAAGTAGATCTGTTAAAGTAGTAATAATAAAATATCTCTTTATCGAACTATTGACGTTTGTTCAAACCAAAATAGGTAACCGTGTTTTAAATACACATAGCTGGGCATTAACTCGTTAATCCGTTAATCGTTAATTAACGAAGTTAACATTTCTATTAACGGATTAACTTTTAAGTTAACTTTAAAAAATGTTAACGGACTCGTTAACTTCCGTTAAATTATCCTAAGTCCGTTAATCGTTAATCGAGTACCTACTATTTACCAAAAAGATAAAGCAGGCATGCTGAAAAACACTAGAAAAAAGCGTTCTGACAAGTACGTTCGGGCTTCCAGAACTTCCAGAACCCAAAACAACAGTTTTTGTAACCAGAAAGAAACGATATAAAAATGCTATTTTTTATTTATTTACAAGCTTATAGAACAATAATAATTAAGTACTCTTATTATGTATGGGACAAATCTTGCAACTGAATTTAAGACCAGTTCTCCTCAACCCTCAACCGATTGAGCTGCAATTTTGTAATGTTGTGGTAGGTACCATTGAGCTGGTCTAATGATGGAGTCAGGAGGCGGCCATAGGAACTTCTAAATGAAACGTGGAAACTTATCGAGTTTGGGTTTATTGGATTTGTCTTTTCGAACGCATTGGTGCTAAATTGTATTGTAATTGAACCAAGGCTCTGAGATTGAGATACTATAGACTAAGAGCTGGTGAACGCCAGACCAACGTCATTTTATAAAAGCTGAAAGTTTGTCAGCGTATGCTCCCAATATAGGTTAGAATGTTGGTGGATTATGAAGTTTGGGTCATCGTGGCTTTGGCAGCTATCATAAAAAAATTGGCCAAGTGCGTGTCGTGCCACGCGCAGTGTAGTGTTCCGTAGTTGTCCGTCGTTACCACAATATATATGTTTTTCAGAAGTAAGCAATTACTTAATCTAAAGTCACTTTTAATATTTTCTTCTAAGGAATTTTTATTAGGTATGAAATTTTATAATACATGAGTAAAACGACTATTACTCTTGAACTAACTGGTGTATTTTAACCGCTATAGTTTTAATTGTTCATAAAAAGCACTATTATGATGATTTTTTCCAGATTTTTTAAGTCAACAGTTTAGTTTTTAGAGGGGGGAAGGGAGGGGGGACGCCCTACTCCGACAAAAATGGTCACTAAATTTTAACATTTTGCAAACGGATCCCTTAAAATCGAAAAATGGTCTTAGAAACCTCTAAACTATTTTAAAAGACTTATCCAACGATACCCCACACGATGGGGTAGAATATGAAAAAAAAAATTCATCCCCACTTTACATGTACGGGAGCTACCCTAAAAAAATGTTTGCTCAAAATTTTATTCCGTTTTGCCGGCGTGATCAATATACATACCTCTACAAACTTACAGCTCTCTANAACAAAGCATTGACCAACGCGCACCGAGTGCAATATTTGATAGGTAAATTGAGTGGCTCGGCGCTCAAGACATTCGCAGGCATAATACCGAATGAGGTCAATTACCCCACTATTTGGGAATCTCTAATAACTAAATATCAAGATAAACGTGCACTAGGCACCATGTATTTGAATAACATTTTGGACATTAAATTAACAAACAGTTCGCCATCTCAATTAAATGATTTTATAGAAAACCTTAACTCATCTTTTGCCGCGCTAAGACAATTAAATATCGATGATTTACCTGACTTCATCATAACGCATATCGCATTAAAAAAGTTAGACTTACAAACTGTGCAACAATTCGAATCATCGATTCGTGACAAAAACATACCGGAGAGTTCAGATGTTATCAATTTCATCCGCCACCATATTAAAGTCTTAGAACGAACATCTTCGTTTTCGGTTCAACAGACACAACCGCGACCGCGCTTTAATAATAATAACACTACTAAAAGAGTGTCTCATACCTTTGCCATAACAAATGACAACACATCGGGAAATGCTAAAGTAAATACGTGCATTTATTGTAAATCGGTTCAGCATTTTCGTCTTTATGAATGCACCGAGTTTAAGAAAATGAGCATCAAAGATAGATTTCAATTTGTGAAACAAAATCATTTGTGTGTTAATTGTCTAGGGTCAAGTCACAATACTTCAAAGTGCGGTTCTCAAAGTTTGTGTAAAATCTGTAATAAAAAACATCATTCTATGTTGCATTTTGACACCCCGGTTACTTCGCAATCCACTCGCATTAATACAAATCAAANTAAATTTTAACATTTTGCAAACGGATCCCTTAAAAT
Organism: Ostrinia furnacalis; assembly: GCF_004193835.3. Classification (NCBI taxonomy): domain Eukaryota; kingdom Metazoa; phylum Arthropoda; class Insecta; order Lepidoptera; family Crambidae; genus Ostrinia; species Ostrinia furnacalis. The sequence continues at coordinate 98,025 of NW_021135568.1, read as the reverse complement.
CGAAAAATGGTCTTAGAAACCTCTAAACTATTTTAAAAGACTTATCCAACGATACCCCACACGATGGGGTAGAATATGAAAAAAAAAATTCATCCCCACTTTACATGTACGGGAGCTACCCTAAAAAAATGTTTGCTCAAAATTTTATTCCGTTTTGCCGGCGTGATCAATATACATACCTCTACAAACTTACAGCTCTCTAGTGCCAATAGTTTCCAAGCAAAACCTCGGACAGACAGACAGACAGACATATCGAAACTATAAGGATTCCTGGTCAAGACTACGGAACCCTAAAAACTGTCTGGCAAGGAGTTGGAACTGTCAAAACTGTCTGGCTAAAAAGAGGAATAAATTCCATGCGCGATACAAGCTTTCGAAATTATTTGAACCTTGCATACAATAATTTTTTTCGTTTTATTATAATGTGTTAACGGATTAACGATTAACGTTAACTTGCGTTAAATCTTGCTAAATGTAACGTTTTAACGTTTAACGAAGTTAATTTTTTTATTAACGGTTTAACGATTAACGAAGTTAACTATTTGATTAACGGTGCCCAGCTATGTAAATACATAACTACTTAAACCTATTTCGTAACTTTGCCTGAATGTCATTGCATAAATTATGGGCACAATGCTACGAAAAATGTTTTGTTTAGTGTTTTAATATTGCTTTTGTTTTATTTTATTATATTTTTATTGTCGTTGAAATATCCTTGTATTAACATAATAATATCAAAAATGTTCAAGGAGGTTCAAGTTGACTCTTATCTTCTTGTCTTACGTGTAATTCTGGGTATTTATTTAAAAAACATTATGATTACCAAAATAAAATCTTATCAATCTGATCCAAGTTTTATGATCGAAATATTTATCTATGAATGAACCGATGTGTATTGTTTTTATTTGGAAAATTAGTATTTATGTAGAAAAGGCATTTGTTTTCAAACGTATCTATGAGTAATCAATTTCAAGATGAATTTCATACTACATCCCGTTTATTTAAGCCATTATTCATGTTTTAGAACTGTTGCTTCAGTCTTTTTCAATTCACTTTCTTCAAACTATAATTATTCGGGTTTACAGTTCCTTTAATTTTATTAAGCGAATGTTCACTGTTCACAATGATAAAAAAATATCTTTTTTCTTTCTAATATCTTCAGCCAGTTGAAAATGGAGCTCATGAGATGTAATGTAATGCACTGTTAGTTCCAAACTACATAATACATTTTTAAAACCCTTTGAAATCAGAAGCATACTTATAGCCAAACATTTTCTACCAGCACATTCTGTCATTGTTTGTCACTCTGTATAAATTGTCCAAAACTTTGACAATCGCAAGATTATAAACTGCACCCAAATAGGCTGTAAGTTGTAAAGCATAAGCGTGACAATAGCGTGATGTGTTGTACTTGTAGGATGCCGTCTGGCACGAGCGGCGAGCTGTGCAGCCTGCTGATCGGGCTGCTGCGGCGCAGCCCGCGCGAGCGCATGCCGTTCGAGACCTTCTTCAACCACCCGTTCCTGCAGCGCCCGCGCTACACTTCAAGTGAGTCGCACTATCCCATTATCAACTTATTAACCACTTGAGTACATAAATAATATTATTCGCGAAAACGTTGTTTATCAATATTTTTCTTGCTTCGTCTGTCCCGGTTATTTATAACTATGTACAAATAAGTAATTCGCAATTTCATTATCGCAGAGGTAGGTTTAAACAAATAGTAGAAAAACATCACCATTCAGTGACTGAATCTTGTACAAATACGTATTCGACCTAGTGAATCATTAGTTAGTGACACAAAGGCACACTCCATTGTATGCTGTTTCGAAACAAGGTATTATTGCGTTAAGTTACTGTCATTTGACACTAGTGAACTCATGTTTTCCCTTTTATTTTGACGCAAAATTGTGTTTTTGTAGAACACAAAAAAACACGACACATTTGAAGAACATAAAAAACTACTACAGGTATTGTTTGCAAAGAGTCAAGAAAATGTCACCAACTCAGAACACACCTAGTTAAACTAACTTTGTATTACCTACTATCTGCCAAGTCAATTATGCACTCCCCATCCTGCACAAGACATTTCTGTTCTAGGCATAGCTGCAGGAAAAGTCGTTAATAAAACCTGTTCAAGTACTGCACCTATCGCCTACTAAGCAGTACCTACCAGGCCTTTCAAACGAAAGTCACTTATAACACTGACAGACATTTTGAATAATAAATATTTGCCACTCAACATTTACATATATCTTTAACAAAAAGTGACAGTTTTTAAATATTGTTTAGGTTTGGAGTCGGATCTACCCGACATTATGGAGAGTGATCTTGAAGGCCGCGCTGATACTAATTATTTCCTAGAAGAGTCCTGGCAGAGTCAGGGTACTTATACAACTGAGCATTTTTAAATGGTCAAATATTTTTTTGCATGGGGTGTGTTCAGGCAATGTTTGCAATGTACATACTGGCAATATTACCAACAGTTTCAACATTAAACTGTTGGTGACCTATATTCGGAAGCCCACAAGTTATCGTGTATGGCTTGCACGGCATGGCTTTATCATACTTATTTAAAATAGAGCGATCACCCTCCCGTCAAAATATGCTCTTATCCCAATGGCTAGTACAAACGGCACTACAGCTATCGGTATAGTAAATATGACGCTTGGTGTTTTAGCATCCTATACTTTATTCATGAATCATTTAGCATTATCTGTGTAACTTTCTCTTCTTCGAATATGGTAAATAAAGTTTCAAAGGCTTTCTCAATTTGGTCTTGCCAACTACTTCCGTCTCAATAATGCAATTACTATAATTGTTAGAATTTTACTTCTTAAGACCGAAATTGAATAAGCCTTCTATTGTATTCGTTAACACGATCGTATTCATGTGTTCTGCGTGACGAGTGAAAATAATTCCATATGTTTTTCTTATTTCAATCAGTAATTTGATATTAAAAACAGAATCGTACCAATCGGTGCAACCGTAGAAGCCGTCACACTTGGCTTATAATAGAAAATTGTCAAAAGTAATACTTAGTGCAAATGTCAAATTACTGGCTACCATTCTCAACTAATGAACGTTGTATTAAAAACACGTTTTCTACATTCATTCTAAATGAACAACACCATAAGTACTCTGTATTATCCACACGTCTAACACCGTTAATTAGCGAGGCACTTTAATTATTTTGTGACATCAACAAAAGTATCAGTGAGGACTTAAGTGGAAAAGGAGTTAGAGTTTAATAACAGTATTTGACGCAACTCCAGCTGGCAACAGCGGCGGTAACGCGGCCGCGACGCAAGCGGCGGGCGCGCCCAGCGCCGCGCGCGCCGCCGCCCCCGCCCCGCGCGCCGCCGCCCCTCAGCAGCACCACACAGCAGCGCACACGCAGCGCAAGGCACAGCCCACCTCTTCTGGTGAGACATCTTTCCCACCACTGCACACAGGGCCCGGCAGAGGTCAAAAGTAAAAAAATCAGTTGTCTATTAACACTTTTGACCGCTGTTACATAGACGCGGGACCACCGTGCACTGCAACTCCTGTACAGCAAGGATCAGTCATTTAACCACCATTTAACCAACCACTGAAGGTCCAATAGTTTCGTGAAATGACTTACTATCTAAGAACCTGCAAGCGCAACGAATCAAATCAAAATAATATAGGACGAGTTCGGAATATAATATCAACTCACCTCCGTGCTATGCAGGAGAAAAATTACTAAAAAGGTATTAAACCTAGTAGCATAAAGGTAGTTCATGTTAATTAGTGTTTTGTAATAATAATCGCTAATGGACCAAGACACGATACAAAGAGTTCGATAATTAAGACAGACGAGACCATAATAATCTAGTGTTTACCTTGATGTGCCGTATCGTCTGTACATAAGAGAAAATGTCACGTGAGTGACTAATATGCAAATGCGGAAGACATTATAAATTCAACCATGCACGTAAAAAACGCTCACTTGTTCATTGTCTACAAATCTCAGTTTCAGTATTTTTCATTTTCTCGATATTATATTATGTTAAAAACGACGAGGTTGTGGTGGCAGACAGAAAGAGAGCTGCTAAACTATGCACATCCTTTTTGGTGTTTAATGCAAGTTGAATCATCTACAAATTCTGTTTGAAATAGTCATAAGACATTTGAAGGACACTCCTTAACATTGAATCATCATGTACCTAATCTGAATCTTTTTATAGCTAAATCATTCGTTTTATCAAAGTATAGCCCGCATACCATATACAGCTTATGCTATTGGTTTTGTTTTATAATTCTCTTCGTTAACGAAAAATACGAGTAGAGTAGGTATGTTGCACAATTTAACATTCATTAAGTAATGTTGTATTCAAATATTATTTTGGAAATACATACATTATACAATTACGAGAATAATGAATGATTTTCGCATTAAAGTTATTATAATGAAACAAATAATCTTCCAGCAGATAAGATTTACATTAAAAGCTACTGATTACACGATACTTAAGTCACGACATTTTTTTCGATATCAAATTATGATAAACATAGGATTCTAATAATAAAACACATTTTATGGTGTAGGGTAAATGATATATTGCTCTCACGTGAAAGTATTTTTTTAATTCATAAAATAGAGCAAAAATATCGCTAACTATTGTAAATATCATAAAGGGTCATAAACCGAGAACAGTTAGCGATAGCTTTCAATAATAAATCATGCCGAGGGGAAAACACCAATTTGATAACCCTTACTCATTTAACTTGCCCTTCAGAACCCAATGCGCTCTATCACTTTTATTATAACAATAAATCACCGCTTGTTCCGCTATTTTTTTTATAAATGATCCATTAATGCATCTGATGGGTATTAAAACACGACGTTAGCTTATCTTATTGTGTGATAGAAATACAACTAAAACGCACTCGTATTGTACCTACAGTATAATTTATGTGTTCATTAATATTCTATATTTTATTATATTCATCATAGTTGGTATGATAATAATGTGATGACTGATGACAATATTGCTTATTTAAAAGTAATAGTATGTATTACAAAACAATATTTTTAAGAAAGCAGAGATTGTGCGTTGACAAAATTCAGTTAAACATTAAGATACATGATCATGATTTACGTAAAAATATCGAACATACATATGACGTTAATACACTTACCCGCCTATTATGTCCTTATCTATTCAATTGCTTTAAAAAATTACAATGTAGTCAACGAAAATATCTTGGTGGGTTTAGCAATCTTGGTGCGTAGACATACGTTGCCATAAATGTATGACGCAATGTGTAATTAAACTTGAACATGAAAGCATGTCCTACCTAAAAGTACCACAAAACTTGATTGAACCTACCTGAGACTTGAATTCGGGAGCACCGCGTGCATGGAGGTAATTTGTGATAAACAAATGAATACTATCTCTGTTGATCCCTCCAAGTATAATTATGATTGTGTTAGGTAGGATGGGATTAACCACAATATTCCAACTAGCTTTCCCCGAAACTTGAATCTTGATTGATTCACAGTCCGACACAGGCACCGTTGGGCTATTGTCGTCTCTTGACAAGATGTATGTAATCATTGTCAAAAACAAGAAGATCTTGGGGGCCGTCCATAAATTACGTCATCGATTGTTTTCAAATTTTAGCCCCCCCCCCCCACAAACATCCTATCGTCATTTCTTAAAGACCCCCCCCCCCCTTCTCCCAAAATTGACGNATTTGTATCAAGTACCTTAGTTAAAATAACTAATTGTTTAATTTTGCTACTAATGGTTAAATATTAACAAAATGTAAACTAATAGTTTAAAAATGTACTAAAACCATTGTTCGAAAATATATTCTTTTCTGATATTTAACCATTTGTCATTTGACATCTGTCAAATTTGACTATCGGTTATTTTAACTACGAATCAAAATACTGGGCCTAAGGCAACAGTCGATAAACATATCGAGCCAAAAACTTCGCGAATTCCCTGCTTTCGACTTGCGTTTGCGTGAAACTGTCAGCTCGCTAACTATTAAAGATGTAGAGAAATTGACTTTGTGACAACTCACCTCTGTCTCCCCTAACATTGTACTCGATTCATTAAAAATAATTATAATCTACCAATTACATTCTTCTGCAGCATTAGTATTTTGCCTTTTTCTTCCTAAGTGTTCTTTGGACATGACAGTTTTCGTACGTGTCTTATTCCAATAAAATTTTAACAGTTTCAAAGGTTAACTTAAAATTATACCTTCCTATTTCTCGTTCAACAGAGGTTAGCCTTTGAATGCGGTTAAGATATAATTCCTAAAAACCTAGCCCCTTTCAAGGTAGAAATGGAATTAGTTCATTAGACGGTTTTGCAACGTGACCTCCGCCAGAAATGTCATGACTGACAATTGGACACGGCACCGCGGCCATTACGCCAAGGACCCTGATCTGAAGTAATTACTATGATCAATCAATCATTGTTGATTTTTGGGGTATCGGGCCATTTTGGTAATGCCTCGATTTGGTCTGTGGGCGGAATTTAAAAAGATAATATCAATCAAGTTAAAAATCAATATAGGTACCTGTCTCTTTTTCCAGTGGTTTATTTATAGACCTAGCGCTTCTCAGTCAGTGCCTGGGAGCGGCACGGAAGGGGTGACATTAACATAATTATTATGACGTGACAGAGCACAAATCTGAAGCATCTCTGAAGTCTAGCTGACGTTTGACGTCACAAAAACACCCACCTGTGCCGCTTTTCTACCTCAGGCATTGACTGAGTGAAGCTCAATACGGGTGATATGAAACTTAGGCTGAGTTGCACCACCTAACTTTGACCGTAACTATAATGATTTAAAACCGGTGTATTTTGTATGGAGTTTGACAGATTTTTGACGTTTGTCAAAGTTAAAGTGAAATGGTGCCACCAAGCCTAAGCATTTTCCGCTTTATGTAGCATTTCCGTTCCCTTGCACTCTGTAGAGAACCAGGATGGCCAAAGTAGACAAAGTGGAGGTTACATGCTTTCGGGAGGTAGCCAATGTGTGAAAAGTCAACAGACAAATAGATTTATCTGAATTATTATAGCTCTTGTACTCCTAGTAACATAATAAAACTCCAAAAAGGCACATTATTACAAAACTCTAACTTAAAAACTTTAGGCATAATATTTGTTAGTGAAACGCAATATTTTCAACGATGCGTAAAATATTAAGCAGGATTAAATATTTGGCAATTTCGCGCGCAATCTGCCATTTTTTTTGCGTTCTTGCCGCCAATAGTTACGTTTTGATACGCCAGCTATTGCGTGAGTGTCGCAAGCGTTGCGTTTTGTTCGTATTCTGAATCGGTATTGTACTAACGTCTTAATAAATTATGTACTTAGTTGTGATAGGGTATTATTTTCCAACAAAAGTGTGTGTAGTGTGCTATACTGCAACTCATAACAACACTTTTTTTAAAGCGTGCGCAAAAAAGTTTAACAAATAATCTTTCGTCATTTGAAAAATCGGAAACAATTAAGGACTAAATAAATATGTAATAAAAAAGTAATAATTTATTGTTTAAAGATATTTTGTTCCTACAGTTCATTATTACTAAATTGATGTACCTATGTTCTTATTTAAAGTACAATTAGGGAAAATGTCCAATTTTACCAAGTAAAATAAAACGATTTATTGGAGTTGTCTTTGATAACATCGCAAACCTAATTAATATCGAATTAAGTTCGATTAATTATGTTAGATAATTCGATTTGTGTGTTAGCCATTCGTTCATGTTTATTCAAATCAATTTAACACGTCATCTTCATAGGAACTTCTGAATCATTGATTTTATACGTAAAGCCTTTTTTTAAGCTTTTAATCGTCTCTTCCTTAATTTATTAAATTATACTAAGGCTGAGTTTTTTCACCTTAACTTTAACTGTAACTATAACAGGTGTTTTTGCATGGAGTTTGACAGACTTGATGTTTGTTGAAGTCAAAAAGTAAGATAGTGGAATTCAAAGTAAGTAAGGGGCCGTCCATAAATTACGTCATCGATTTTTTCAGATTTTAGACCCCCCCCCCCCCTACAATCATCCTATCGTCATTTCTTAATGACCCCCCCCCCCTTCTCCCAAAATTGACGTCATTACCAGTTTGACAAAATTAAAACATTGCAGATTTGAGAAAAATAGGGTATTATAATATTATGATTAAAACACTTGGTTATAGAATCACCTTTTATTATTTTTCTTTGGCAATAATCATTGATTTAATATAATATAAAAGTAAAAAATAGGGAATAATAATATTATATGTATATTGCCAAAGACAAAGGAAGCCGACTTATAGTATAAAACAAAGTCGCTTTCGCTGTCTGTCCCTATGTATGCTTAGATCTTTAAAACTACGCAACTAGGGTTGCCAGAGCCCCGATTACGGTAATTTTTAACGTCTCCAATCCAGACACGCTTCTCGATTCTGCGATACGATTGGTCGTTCAACAGCGTACGTCAGCTGTTTTGACCAATCGTATCGCAGAATCGATGAAACGCGTCTGGATTGGAGACGTTAAAAATTACCGTAATCGGGGCTCTGGCAAAAACCGGACTTTGTGTTTCATATGGCCGGACATTTTATCCTAAAAGCCGTACATGTGACAGGGGGGGGGGGCGTGCGCAATTAGTGTCAGCTCATGAGTGAGTACTATCATCATCGGTTGCTAACCAACATCCTGATTCCTGATGCGTGCGCTTCATATGATTCTGTGGCTCGACTTTCGCCTGGCGCGGCAACCAAATAAAAAGCCGGACAGGCCGGACAAGACCCTAAAAAGCCGGACGCCTGGCAACCCTATACGCAACGGATTTTGATGCGGTTTTTTTTAATAGATAGAGTGATTCTTAAGGAAGGTTTATATGTATAATACATGAAAGTACCACGGGCGAAGCCGGGGCGGGCAGCTAGTATTATATGTAATATTATTGTTAGAGTATATTATCTGTAGTTATTACTGTATTCGTGTACGTCTATGTTGCATTATGTATTTTATTATGAGTTATTTTAGTATTGTACGCGACTTAGCCGCCTCTCACATTTGCAGTCTCACTTACTAGGTGTGCTGGAAGAAATTTCTTTTTAGAAATAATCTTTTTGTACGTGAACAATAAACTATAAATAAATAAATAAGAATGACGTCAATTTCGAAACANCTCCTTGTCGGTGATTATAACCTACCACTACTCCCCCCCTGAGAACTGACGTCAGAAGAATCTCAATGAGGGCTATCGTTTTAGCGCTCACCAGTTAGCGCCACTGTAGAGTAAGGTCCTGTCACTTGCTAGTAGCGAAGACAGTGGCACCAAATCGAGGACTATCGCATTTGCACTCATCAAGATGGCGCCACTGTAGAGTAAGGTCCTGTCAATCGCCAGGGGTGCCAACTGTTAAGTATAATAATTAACTTTTTTTTAAAATAAAACTGACTTCAAATGCGTGAACACAAAAAAAAACTAAAAATTAAAAATATTGCGTATAAAAAATTCATCCCCAATTTTCCACCCTTGGGGGTGAAATATTTTCTTCAAATTCGCATGAAACCACCCTTTTGATAATACCTATTCAACAAAAAAATAATCGTTCAAATTGATTTATAATCGGCGGAGATATTGCGTCTAAAAGAGTTCATCCCCAATTTTCCACCGTTGGGGGTTGTTTTTTCTATTATTAAATTTAAATGGGACCACCCTTGAGGTATTACCTATACGCCGAAAAAAGATTTGTTCAAATCGGTTCATAATTGGCGGAGTTATCGCGTAACAAACATAGAAAAAAAAAACATACGGGTCGAATTGAGAACCTCCTCCTTTTTTGAAGTCGGTTGAAAACGATAGCCCTCATTACACTTTACCTCACCCGCAGCCGAGTCGTCGGGCACGACATGGGCTGACGAAGAGCTGGGCGGTTTCGTGATGGTGGACGCGATGGGCAGCGGCTCGGCCGAGTGCTCGGGCGCGTCGTCGGGCTCCGAGGCGGCGCCGCGCCCGCGCTCGCTGGCGCTGGCCGCCGCGCCCGCGCCGCCGCCGGCCGCGACGCAGCCCGCGCCGCCCGCCATGGACAACACGGCCTTGCAGTTTCGGGTGAGGCGAGATTTTTTTTTCTTTAAGGTTTGCACGTTGCCAATGGCCAGTGTCAAGCTAAACATAATCCAAAAAAGTATTTAGGTATGTTTATTTATTTCCGTTGTCTGGTATCCATAGTACAAGTTTGGGACTAGATTGCGCAGTGTAAAATGTCCAAGGATATTTTTTTTTTATCTTTGACTTGTGATTTCAACTATCATTACAAATACATTATGTAAATAATACGCTTAGAATATATGCTTCTACTTCACCAATTTGTAACACAGTTGTAAATTAATTTATTTGTAACAGTAGCCAATATTTTACATGCTTTTTTCACAAGCTTTATTAAAATCAGTTTTATGTTTTATTGTGAATGTTCGGCACAATATTATCATGTATAACTTAATGTTAATCAAAATTATACCAACTTAATTCACAACCAATGTGTAATAATAAAATTAATTATTCACCGCCTGTTGTATCTTTGTTTCGTTCATTAGCAACGCTCACAGTGTGTAACATTTAGTGACTAAACTAATTGTTCGCAGAATCCCATCAACATGGTATCCAATAACACTGTGCCGCGATCTCAGCCCATCGACGTCCGAACGAACAGTCGCAACGCGACCAACATTGGATCACTCTCACCACCTGTGAGTAACACCACTACTCCATTCATGGATTCATTCATAAACAAATTAATGACATCAAACTAAAACATAAAGCAAAGAAGTCACTGATAACAAATACTTGGCGATAGATTTCCGCCGATAAAACTTCAGAAATTATTTAACGATGCTGACGTAAAATGCCCGAACATATTTTATGTACAAATCCATTTTATCAAAGTTATACATAATGTCTTATATAAATATTCGTTTCAATGCAATATCTTGTACTAATGTTTCTCAAGGTTTAATAATTTTGCTTTATCACAATCATTATCTTGACTTTCTAGGCAGTAAATGAATTAAAATTGATTTTATTTTCATTTAACATGTAGCGCGTGACTCGAGTATTTGATACTAACATTATTAAATTACATAGCATAGAACTTCATTTTCGACTTAATGAGAATTCAATTTTAATTAAGCCTAATGGCTTAGCGAATTTCGAGTTAAATAATACGAACAAGAGGCATAAACAATGTATTAGGCACAGAGCCGGTTATACCGCAACGTTATAAAAGTCGACCGTCGTGAGCTCCGGTTCAAGTCTTTCGGCTGAAAATTTGTTAAAGGCTAAGCCATACTCACGAAGGCTGTGAACCAGAGGCAAATACGCTTACGCTATGTTGCAGATACCAACAGAGCAGAAAAGTAGCGTAAAACGAACCTCGCGCACTTATTCGATTCATCGAAACGTCGATAACGTCGTAACATGTAAAACCTGATTGTTTTTATCTGACATCAATATTGTACCATGTTTCTGTGCAAATAAATAAATGTATTTATTTATTTACAATAGCGAGATGTAGTAACACTCAAATTGAATTATAGTCAACGACAATTTTTTTTAAATTAGTACCTGATTTGATGATATTTCATGTAAACGGTAGACTCTCGCACTTTGCACAATTTTTATTCTTAACAGCTTATTTAGGAGTCTTTTTACCGTCGGGAAATGTATGAAGTTGTATACCCAATGGCCGAAATGGTCAAAAGGGCAGAGACTACTCACTACAAGCCTGTGTGATCCATACCCAATGACATTTCATAAGTGCCACCAGTGGTCAAAATTGAAAATATTTTTGATTTTGACACGGAATAGCGAGTGATTATCCTAGACCAGTGTTTTTCAACCTGTGGGTCCTCTCGCCTCTTTAGGAGGGTCGCGAGAGGTCGTAAAAACTATCTCAGTAAAAAAAACAGTAAAGTTTTAAAGCTAGATTTATCCGAAATCTAATTATGCAAATGCATAAATGTTGTATAGATTGAAGAATTCGGTCCCTACAACATCTTCGTAAAAATCATGATAAAAAGCGAACGGTCGGGGGGTCGCAAAAATTTTTTTCATGATAAAATCATGAAGGGGGGTCGCGTCATGAAAAAGGTTGAAAAACACTGTTCTAGACACAATGATATTAAAGAACTATAGATATGTTACGTTCCTAGAAATTACGATTTGAATCCGTGCCGAGCTATTCCAAATCGCACACATTGACAAATGTAACTGATAAGTGAAACAAAAGATACGAAATAGCACGCAAATGAAAGAGATAGCTATAGTTTTAACGATTCTGCACTAACTAATCTATGTCCGCAGCGCACGCATCCTTATCGCTCTAACGTCAAAACAAGATCGCTTTCTCTTTCTTAATTTGAACATGGCGCATGGCGTCTTGATTGTTTGCATAAATAATTGAAAACATAAATACTAAATAATTTTGCATAATCACATGTGGTAAGAGATCCCTTGTATTTTGTTTACTTTAGAGTCATAATTGGTACACTTTCGAAACACACACGATGGCATTTTTTATTTATTTTGGTAAGAACAGGAACTTACGGTGTGGTACGCACGCGATTGCGCACGACGCAGGCCACTCGAAGACTAAACACAAGACGTCTCAATTGGGACGTATTTGAGTATTCACAGCGCGAGCGCTTATAACATATCTGCTTTTGTTTCTATATAATATCATTGTCTAGACATTAGTTCTTCTCGCCCCAACATGGCCCAAGCTAATGGTTGCGTCGGTACACAGGTGCCGTTCACAATGGGCACGCCGCGCTCCTCCCGCCGCCGCAGCAGCAACTCGGGCAGCTCACCGCCACCTTCCTTGTGGCAGGTGTCGCCCACCAACGCCAGCCCGCTGCGACGATCAGGTTAGTCTCACTAAGAAGATACATAGGCTACAAACGCACTACTAGCCGCTTTTCCAGTTAAATATGCAACCGCTTATGATACGCAGGGCCGGATCTACCTATGGGCTGATTGGGCTGTAGCCCAGGGCCCCGGGGTTACAAGGGGCCCCCAGATCACGCTAAAAAGTAGGCCATAATTAAAAAAAAAAAAGTTGTCTGTAAAGTCGGTTTACGGACGATATTTTTACGTGACAACGTCATAAGAAGTTTCAGCCCAGGGCCCCACAAATTCACGATCCGGCCCTGATTGTACGCACTAAACCGCCACAAAATTTCATATTAAACTGGAAAAGTGGCTAGCCGCGCGGTTAACTGCTAGTGCGTAAGAGCGCTTAGGATAGCTAGATAGATTTTACTCACGCTGGCTTCATAGCTGGGATCGATCTCACTATGAAGCTCCTGCTTTACACACTCGATTTTCAAATCTGGTATCGATCTCACTATTGAACCCTTCTAAAGTATACACATGCGGGCCTGACCTGCTTGAATTTTTCGTTTCAATGAAAAGATGGACGTGAATACATTTTATTTATATGTAAAAAAAACATTAATTTATTTTCTAAAATAACTATGATGTAAATCATAACAAGTGATAATCCCATCACTTGTTATCATTTACATTGAAATTGACCTGTTATTTCTCGAATATTGTTTAATATCTTTGTAATCTACTAAATAGTTATTATGTTAATTAGCGACAGCAACACGCTCAATTAATTTCCTATTCGCGTTTGAAAAGTTGGTTCGATATTAATCTTTTGTAAAAACTAAAATAGTCTTTATAACCAGCGAAGTCACTGAGACTTGCTTTTTATTAACAGTTTTAATTAATCCATATCTACAACAATTCATTCAGCGCTGTGACTGTTGTTAGTTTAAACGAACTTTTAGCCAGCCGCACTTTGGGTACGTTTTCGCACGGATGTATAATCCGAATATAGTCTATGGGAGTGATGCCAAATTTGTCATTGGAGCATCGGACTCATTCATGTGTACAACAAGCACATTTCAAGTTCACACATATTTAGATGGTTCGACCTTGATACAACTTTAAAATTAATTATTAACAAGACAAAGGTTCCGAAACTCAGATAATATTGTATGCGGCTTATGCTCTGCTACTTACCGCCCATTAGGTGCTCAGATTGTGTTTTGTTTAATCTAACTAAAAATATAAATAAACTCGACTTTCAATGAGGTCATTAACCACGCTCTAGTGCGCAAAGGCAAAAAAGCCATCGCGCTCGCTGACGCTAAAGCTCTCATCACACGAAAACGTACCCTATGTGCGTACAACTGAAGGGTCGCATTGACGCGTAGGCTCCTCAAAAGAAAAACCATCGCGCTCGCTGACGCTGAAGCTCCCATCACACGAAAACGTACCCTATGTGCGTACAACTGAAGGGTCGCATTGACGCGTAGGCTCCTCAAAAGAAAAACCATCACGCTCGGTAACGCTGAAGCTCCCATCACACGAAAACGTACCCTATGTGCGTACAACTGAAGGGTCGCATTGACGCGTAGGCTCCTCGCCGCCAGTGTCGCTGACGCTGAAGGCCAGCAGCGAGGGCGCGGGCGGCGGCGGCTCGCCCAAGCGCGGCGTGGCGCTGCCCGACGCGCTGCTGCGCGGCCTCAAGCTGCACCAGCCAGAGCCGCCCGTCTACATCCCCAACCTGCAGGAGGAGACCATCCTGGCGGTGAGTACTCATGTTCAAAGCAGGGTTCGAACATATCCTTATGATATACGATATAATTATATAATAATGATATTTCTGATAAATATCGGATATTTTCGAACCCTGGTTGAAAGTAACAATGCTGGCGCTTATATTCCTGGGCCCCGATTGCATTCAATATTTTCAACTGCAATGCGACTGGATGACGAACGAACATCAACTGTTATGACAAATTTTAATCTGTATCACGGTGTCATTTTGACAGCTAGTTCAAACGAATTTTACTGTGTTAGTACAGCAAATGTTCGTGACACGTTTGACTTGCATGTAAGAAAAAGTAGTAGCTACACCGTAGTTTAAAACTAAGGTGCTCGGAATTTTAATGAAAAGTGATTAAATACATTATTTAGTCTTTGTTTACGCGTGAATTTTACCGCGATTCCGAATTTCACATTAGCTGAAATGAAAATGGAGTGTGACTGGAATGTACACAGGAGATGAAACGCAATCGAATTGGAGACATTACAAATTAGCGCAATCGGGGCGCTTGCCGCCGTTTGTCACTGACATGCCACCCAGAACACTTGTGATTATGCGTGGTTTACATTTATCTAAAGCCCTGCAATCTCTGTTGCGTAATTCAGTAACAACGTAAGACGCATGTATCAAGATACTCTTTACATGTGATTAATTAGTAAAAATAATTGTTGTTATCTCTTGATGAAATGCTACAAAGTGTTTCATGTCGCAGGAGGAGCACAGCAAGGTGTTCTCGCAGCTGAACTTCGTGCTGATGCTGGCCGAGCTGCTGGCCGACCTGGCCGTGTCGTGCGGCGCGCCCATCGCCGCGCTCATGGACGCCTCCGACGGTCAGCATATTATGTACTACTAGCGGCCGCCCGCGACTTCGTACGCATGGATCCCGTTTTACCCCCTTCATCTATCTTACGCGATTTAGATTTTTTAATACAAATGTTTTTTCCCGCTAACCCCCGTTCCCGTGGGAATTTTGCAATATCCTGTTGTAACTAAGCTTTAAGTTTACTAAGGTACCTGCATGACAAATTTCAAGCGTCTAACTTAAGCGGTTTAGATTTTTCATACAAAAGGATTTTCCCGCTAATGCCCGTTCCCGTGGGAATTCCTAAGTATCCTATAACCTGCCCAGGAGTATGAAGAATAATTGTACCAAGTTTCGTTAAAATCCGTCGAGTAGTTTTTGTTTCTATAAGGAACATACAGACGGACAGACAGACAGACAGACAGACAAAAATTTTACTGATTGCATTTTTGGCATCAGTATCGATCACTAATCACCCCCTGATAGTTATTTTGAAAATATATTTCATGTACAGAATTGACCTCTCTACAGATTTATTATAAGTATAGATTACACACCTGGATGCGAGCGGCGCAGGGTCTTTGTGGAAATCCTTGGGGGAGGCCTTTGTCCAGCAGTGGACGTCTTTCGGCTGAAACGAACGAACGAACACAACTAGCTTTTGCCCGCGGCTTCACCCGCGTGATATTTAGTTTGTCACAGATCGTCATGAATTATAGCCTATACGTTATTCTAGGTTATAAACAATAATACTGTAAAGTTTCATCAAAATCCGTTCAGTAGTTTTTGCGTGAAAGAGGAAAAACATCACAATCCAAACTTTCGCATTTATAAAATTAGTTAGTAGGATATTCTTCGCTAACATGAGCAATGAGCATATTACATACCATTCATGTTACATATTAACCCTCAATCGCTCAATGGTAATTTTACAGTACCATAATACATAACCATATTATTTTGAACTTTGTTGCCTCGTGCTAAAGTTCAAAAACAATAAAATATTTTAACTAGCTTATCCGATTAAGGGTTAGACCGCGACAGAATCGTATGCGTTTAATACAATTCCTAGTCATTCATTCACGTCATTGTGCACCGAGTGGTGGTGTCTTAAAGCTCCATGAAACATTACTAAGGTCCATTTGAAAGCATATTGAAAAAAAAAATCTTTGTGACATTAGTATGGGCGGCACACATATCATCATTCTTGAAATGACGCACTAAAGACTAGCACGATGATTGACTGTCACCACTACGTTATCGACTTATAAAGCGGTAACTGAAAAAACTTACAAATAAAGAGCTTGCCAAATTGCCGTCCGCCCTCGCCCAGCGCGTTCTTACGTCAAAGTCGCTGTTTATGCTGATGTTTAGTTTTACGCCATCATTATATTGAACGAATACTATTATGAAACTAGCATCCATTGCGCCATGGAAATGACTGCAAATAGAGCGTGGGTAGTAAGAGTAGGCGCACACCGTTGATTTTTCGACGGCCGATAGTTTAGTCGGACAGTGGATCAGTATGGGAGTGCGCACACTACGCCGATTCGATTTGGCCGATTCTTCATACAAATTAAAATCGGGCACAACTATCGGCCAACTAAAAATCAATGGTGTGCGCCTACTCTTAGGCTTGATTTCCTCCTACGCTGACGTCGGTCGCGTACATCGGTCGAGGGTATGAATAAACACAATGTTCTATGAATCACCGCACTGCAACGCCGTCGTCAGCGGCAGATGATTACATAGAACTAGTGTGTAATCGTGCGCGCCGCTGACGTCGGTCACCGATGTCAGCCTAAAAGGAAATCAAGCCTTAGTATGGGAAAACTTTCGGCACTCCAGTCTTATGACCTATATGTTTTCTACACAAAGAAAGGTAGAGTTATTAAATGTACCAAGTTGAAGATACAGTGTTGTTTGAAGTGTTTTCTGTCTATTTATAATTTGTACGCACTACTAGCTACTATACTCAACATCAAATAAACCGCACCTTCCGCGACGCGAACTTTAACGATTTTCTTCTGACACAATCATGGTGCCCCAACAATATTGGTGTCATTTGAAAGCCCAATAAATATCCTTAAAGAAAAACACATTTAATTTCTTAATAAATGATTAACATATACCATAAATGTGACTTGAAAAAATACCTTACTTTGGGCCCACCTATGGGATCATTTAGACCAATTTTTATGGTTATAAAACCAAATAATGATCTCACGTGTCCTCTTTAACAGATGGATAGCGATTAATCCCAACTTAACAGTTTTATAGCCATAAAAGTTGGCTCTACGTAGCGTAACTACCTATTTTTTGAAGAAGTGACTCTGGATCCTTCTAAAGACACATTTTTGGGGTAAAAACCTTTCCTTTAATGAAATGAAGGTTAGAACTAGCCTTTCAAATGGTGCCAATATTGGTGGGAAGTGGGGAAGCATACGTTTGAAAATGCTTGTCGCGGGAGGTGCGATTTATTTGATGTCGAGTGTATATCCTAGTACCCATCAGATAAGTTTTATTTTTCTTCTTTTCGTGTCGAAATCAAACCTACACAGTGTCAGCCCAAAACTCCGCCACCAGAGTGGCGTTGTCAGCAGCATACATCAGATCCTAGATATTGCGTTATAAAATGTCCAAAGTATTTTATTTTTATTTATGTGTTACTGCAGAGCGCTGCAACGAGAGCGTTCGCCTGGGGCTGCTGGTGCAGGCCATGCAGGCGCTGGCGGCCGGACTGCGCCTCGCCGCCGCGCACTACCGCAGCCGCACGCTGCAGCCCACGCCGCAAGTGCGCAACGGTCAGTAGCATAGGGATCCAGGCTGGGGCTGCTGGTGCAGGCCATGCAGGCGCGCGCACTACCGCAGCCGCACGCTGCAGCCCACGCCGCAAGTGCGCAACGGTCAGTAGCATAGGGATCCAGGCTGGGGCTGCTGGTGCAGGCCATGCAGGCGCGCGCACTACCGCAGCCGCACGCTGCAGCCCACGCCGCAAGTGCGCAACGGTCAGTAGCATAGGGATCCAGGCTGGGGCTGCTGGTGCAGGCCATGCAGGCGCGCGCACTACCGCAGCCGCACGCTGCAGCCCACGCCGCAAGTGCGCAACGGTCAGTAGCATAGGGATCCAGGCTGGGGCTGCTGGTGCAGGCCATGCAGGCGCGCGCACTACCGCAGCCGCACGCTGCAGCCCACGCCGCAAGTGCGCAACGGTCAGTAGCATAGGGATCCAGGCTGGGGCTGCTGGTGCAGGCCATGCAGGCGCGCGCACTACCGCAGCCGCACGCTGCAGCCCACGCCGCAAGTGCGCAACGGTCAGTAGCATAGGGATCCAGGCTGGGGCTGCTGGTGCAGGCCATGCAGGCGCGCGCACTACCGCAGCCGCACGCTGCAGCCCACGCCGCAAGTGCGCAACGGTCAGTAGCATAGGGATCCAGGCTGGGGCTGCTGGTGCAGGCCATGCAGGCGCGCGCACTACCGCAGCCGCACGCTGCAGCCCACGCCGCAAGTGCGCAACGGTCAGTAGCATAGGGATCCAGGCTGGGGCTGCTGGTGCAGGCCATGCAGGCGCGCGCACTACCGCAGCCGCACGCTGCAGCCCACGCCGCAAGTGCGCAACGGTCAGTAGCATAGGGATCCAGGCTGGGACTGCTGGTGCAGGCCATGCAGGCGCTGGCGGCCGGCCTGCGCCTCGCCGCCGCGCACTACCGCAGCCGCACGCTGCAGCCCACGCCGCAAGTGCGCAACGGTCAGTAGCATAGGGATCCAGGCTGGGGCTGCTGGTGCAGTTAATCACTAATCTCCTTCACTCAATTACTTAGGGCCCTCGCCCACGGCTACTAACGCGCGTTAGTCGCATTTGCAACGCACTACAGAAGTGATGCCAACGCGATACTAACGCGCTACAGCAGCGCGACTGCACCGCTACAAAAAGTCGCCGTTGGCGAGGGCCCATAATCACTCACCCACTCACTCAATCACCAACTTACAGTTGTACAACACTGAACCGTCCCAGCTATGACATTGTCAGGAGGGGACAACCATATAATTAAGACATTTACAGAAGGACGCTACTATCTATTCAGGGTTTATTAGTTCTGGCTTTTGTCACTTGGATGTTTCAGAATCGATTCATTAAACTCACAAATTCTTATGACTGTCGTTGTAAAAAGTTATATTATTGACAATAATATAACTTTTTAACATCTAGATACTGTGCTGTTATGTATGAATGAATGTTTCTTTTTATTTGCAGTTGTGTCAGTGATGAACGGCAAATACAAATGCATCGTCAACGAATCGAGAAGGCTCCATGAAGCGGGCGTCACCCCTGCCGTCTGTGATAAAATTCTTTACGAGCACGCCATTGAACTGGTAAGATTTGTGCAAATTATACATAAAATAACAGTGTGATAAGTTGATAAGATCCACTTCCAGAGTTGCAAATAGCTTTTCCGTTAAATAATTTCCAGATCAATAAATAATAACTCAACTTGTGAAATTGTCTATCTGTTTTAAACACCCGCATCAGAGTTGGGTTCACTTCGTTGTCTTAAAAAGATGAGATTTCGTGCTGAAACACGTCAAAAGGACATTTTAAAGCCATCGTGTCGGTCCAATTATGTCAGACGCCTACGGCCGTTTATCCTGCTATTAGGGTTTTCACCTAGACTGTCTGAAATTTCATTATGAAAACCTATAAAAGGACACGTTAGAGCTATCCGTCCGATTTAACTGTGTCATGCCCGTTTTCACCATCAATCCCTAATTTTTAAGTGACCCCTATGAAAACAAAATGCCTGTTATGTGTTACCATCTTCTTCTTATTCGTTACGCTCTTGGCAGAGCGGTCGTGGTCACTTTGAGGCGTTGTTCACATCGATTGTAGAGGCGGATACAACTCTCCGTGTGTTACCATAGGGGACACTTAAAAATTAGGGATTGATGGTGAAAACGGGCATTAGAGTCCTATATCTCTTAGGCCGACAATACACGGACCGCTTGAAGCAGTCAAGGTCGACAGCTTCAAGCTGCGACTGCACAGTGAACTGCAGAGTTCTATGGACGCACATACACGAACCGCTCGAATCAGTTGCAACTGCTCGAGCGGTTCGTTTATGTTTATCATTGGCTAACTGCTCGAGCTGCCCATGTATGGCGGGCCCAGTAGCGGCGTAAGGGGGGTGGCGGTGGGGGCGGTCCGCCCCGGGTGCCAAGCATCAGGGGGTGACACAAGTCGCGCAGATTAGTACTCACTGGCACATCTGCATGGCAAGTCTGCGGTCTTATGTCATGATNGGGGGGGGGGGGGGGGGGGGGGGGTTGGTGATCCGCCCCGGGTACCAACCCGTGCTACGCCACCACTGGGCGGGCCTTACAATCCTAATGTTGTGCTCATGAAGAAGCGAAGTGGTTGTAACGTTCTTGTCTTCTTCCCTGTGCGCAGTGTCAGATGGCGGCCATCGAGGAGCTGTTCGGCGACGTGAAGGAGTGCGAGCGGCGCTACGTGTCGGCGCAGGTGCTGCTGCACTCGCTGGTGCAGCGCCACCCGCTGCACCCGCACCACCGCACCACGCTCTCCAAGTGTAAGTCATTGTTTCATACTTTTTCAAATTCAATCATTTATTTGCTTCCAATGTGTGTTGCCAGTGATGGTATACGGATCTGAGACGTGGTCGCTTACTATGGGCCTCATAAGAAGGCTCGAGAACCAAAGTAACCGACATCGCTCGCAGAATTGCTAAAATCAAGTGGCAGTGGGCGGGGCACATAACTCGTAGAGACGATGGCCGTTGGGGCAGGAAAGTTCTCGAGTGGCGACCACGGGCTGGAAGACGTAGCGTGGGCAGACCTCCTACTAGGTGGACCGGCGACATCGTAAAGGTAGCAGGGAAGCGCTGGACGCAGACCGCTACCAATCGATCAACATGGAAAGCGTTGGGGGAGTCCTATGTTCAGCAGTGGACGTCCTATGGCTGAAATGATGATGATGATGATGATGATACACTGCAAATAGACCCATCCCAGTGTAACTTTAACCCTGCCACTGCATCAATCCAATCCTACTAATATTATAAATGCGAAAGTTTGGATGTCCCCTGGATGTTTGTTACTCTTTCACGCAAAAACTACTGAACGGATTTTGATGACTAAGGTATTATTGTTTATAACCCAAAATAACATATAGGCTATAATTTATGACGATCTGTGACAAACGTAATTTCACGCGGGTGAAGCCGTGGGCAAAAGCTAGTAGAACAATAAATAGAAGTCAGTAAGTTTCAGTGTTGAAAAGCAGCATAAGAAACTCGATCACCTTTCACCCCACGCGTTTACGTCTCGACGACTACTTGGTTTTGATCTGGATAAATTCCCTATCAGTAACTTTACTATTACGGGCGTCAGGAACATTTCTTTTGTTGCATTACTCTGACATTTTTTATTACTTATTATGCTGATATATCAGTTTACGTTTAATTTGTTTCCAGATCGAGACGCAGTACAAAGGCGGCTCAATTGCCTCAAGGGGCCGCGCAAAATCATGGATGTGAAGCTCGAGGCCGGGATCTCATAATGCAATACACAGCCAGCCACATAGACTTAAGCACACTCACGCAATATGAGAAGTGATTTTATTTTGTTCTCAAAAACTGAATCAGTGAGGGACAATATAATATTATAAAAAATGTATAAAAGGAGTAAGTGAATTATATCAATTAATAAATCATTGTATACAAATTGTTTAGAAATGAATGAAGATTACCAGAGATTGCAATAGTGAATTATATTTTTTTATGTGCAGTACAGTGCAAACAGTTCATGTAAGTTGTAGAATATTAGTCAACTAGATAAACATTTTAACGCTGCGGAAGATTCAGTAATCGCTTCGAAATTATTACAATATAGACTAGATGTGTGTCTTGCATCCCTATTGAATAAATGGTTGTATGTATTTATAAGGTTTGAAATGTAGTACAAGTATCTATTTGGAAGTTAGGCCTTGTACAACAAATTTTCAGTATCTTGTAAAATATATCTTTTCAGTCATCATGTTAGAAATAAAACATACCAACAAAAAAATAAAAAAAATGTAGAATGGTAGTATTGTTTCCAAATAAGTCTCATAGGTAAATTAACCATTTTATTATTACTATCTGTAGTGGATTATGTGAAATGAAAATTATGAAGTTATGCTATAGAGATCTCATTAACGACCAATAACATAACAAAGAGCATTTTTTAGACATAAGCAGAATTATTACGAAAAAACTGACCGTGTGTATTATTAATATTACTTGTCCTCCTCAAGTCATTATTTTCTCATTTTGACAAATTGTGATTATTATTATGTATTTCCACCCCCTTAAATAATGTCCAATGCTTTATTGAAATAAGAATAAAGACTGTTGTATTATAAATTTTTTGTTTTGTTTAATAAATACTTATTTTTAACATCATGAAATTGGCATATTATTTAAATTTTCTAATATTGCAAAACATAATTGGTTACTAGGTGCATAGTAGATGCAAAAAAACACGACAAATCAGGACTTCAAGTTTTATTTAAAACTGAACAAACACACCAGTCCCTTGGTTTACATACTTATATGGCTTAACTCTATTTCTACCTCTTACTGGGTTAAACATCACTTTGTCAGGTGGAAATTCTGATGAGCCTGTAGTTTCCAGTAAAATATCAAGGTACGTCAACAGTTTGGTCATCTGTGTAGATAAAGTATGCAGTTTTTCATCTTTAGTTCCCCAATCTGTGTTTATCACTCTTTCAATGTCTCTTATATCGTCATTAATTCCAGCATGGTGAGTGCCATTCCAATGAAGAGTTAGTGAAAAAATGGGAGCTTTCTTTGGATAATCACTTCTCAGTGCAACTAATGCTACTAATTTGGCAGACTGTCTTGTGATTATTGCTCTGTAAAGCATATCATTGCTGTTTACTAAACCCTCAGAAATTAAAAATGCAGTAGATGGCGATTGAGTGTATTCTGGCCACCCTACAGATTGCCATTGTGTTAATGATCCAGATAACCTTATAGGCCAAGAGGTTCCTTTAGAAGGCAATATCTTACCAGATTCTAGGTCTTGCAACTCTTTCATTAGTTCCACTCTAGATTTCAACCGTTTCTTCAATGTCAAAATGAAGTTTTCAACAGTAGTTACACTCAAAGAAGGACAAGGTTGTACAACTTTCATGCTTTTTTGATCATCTGTTAAGGTAGCCATAAAATCCAAACCACACATTCTCTGCGCCCATATGTATGGACGCCCAACTTCTGGAATGAAATACTGAAATTCTTCAGTTATTCCAGCAGCTTTGAGGAGATATGCAGTTGCTGGATGTGGAGAATCGTCACCAGTGTCGGATGGATAGAGTTCATTTAAAATACAATGTCCGTTCAAAACATCAGCAGCAGATACACCAGTAACTGGTTTTGAGAGAGTAACTGTAAACTTCACTACAATAATTTTCAAATTTAAAAGGTGTGAGAATATTAAGTTCAAAGCTGTGCCATCTTGCACAATAACTGATACTTGCACATGCAATGGATGTCTTCTAAATATTTCTTTCTTTTTAGCTTCTGCCTTCTCTTCTTTGGATATTTTTGAAGACCTGTGATGACGCTTCTTTTTCTCTCTTTGATCTTCATCATTATTCTCTTGGTCTGAGTCAGAATCATTAGACGCAACTAATTCGCTATCAACATTATTTTGCTGTTCCAATCTTCTTGCTTCATCTTCATCTCCAGTAATAGCTGAAAATTAGAAACAAATTCTCATGTTAAATATAATGTGCAATGGCTCTAATATTGGGCTTAAATTTTCAATTTTAACTTACTTACCAACTGTAACTGTTTTGGCGCCAAGGGCATCAGAATATGCACTAGAATTGGCATACAGTAAAAATAATGGAGGCGGAAGTAAGGAGGCTAATCTAGCTTCATCCCTTTTCTCATCTAATCTGAGAGCTAAACACTCTTGCAGTGGCTTGGTTGCTTTGAGTACATCTCGAAGATGAGGCGATAGAGCATCAAGCCTGGATCGTGCAGCAGCAATGGCAGCTGCAACTCTTTCTTTAGATGCAACAAGCTCACTGCATGCACCAGACAGCTCACGGCGCTGACGCAGTTCCCATTCAAGTCTTGCGAGCTGGAGTTGATGTTCATCTGATTTTGTAATCTCCTGTAAGAAATCATGATAAAAATTTATTACCAGAGTCACCATAACAAAAATTACAATCTTGTGGTCAAAATAACCTTACAGGGCGAGATACTTCAGCTGGAGCATCCTTGTAAAAATCTTCAAGTGGCACAAGTTCTATTTCTTCATCTTTTGATTTAAATTGGAGACATTTAGTGACTTCTTTATTGAGGTGGTCAGCTTCATACAAGAGGTTCTGCAAATGAAGGTGTGTAGAATCCACTCTTTGCTTTTCTTTGTGTAATGCATCACGGCCTGCTCTTGTCCGAACTTTTTCCAAGCGATTTAATTTCTTCAGAGCAACCAAATGCAATGAGGCTTCGACTCGCTTGATATTGATTTTTTCCTTAGCCTTAAATGAAACAAAACAAGATTACATAAAAAAAACAACAAATTAATAGGTAAGTACTAGAGATGGGCCGACTAGTCGCCGACTAGTCGGGAAAGCCGACTATTCGGCATCATTTGTAGTCGGCCGACTAGTGACGACTATTCGGCAAAATATGCCGATTATAATCGGCGCATTACAAAATTAAATATGTGAATGTAATAAATCTCATAATCACCAAGATGATTATCAGGTAGACCAAGGGCGTTTATCGAAACCACTTTTGACTGCAAAAATCAGTCAAAAGTGATTTCACCTGATTTAAAATTTTGGCAATCAGTCTAAATGTAAATGTCCGCAGAATAACAGCGTCCTGTTCTGGGGTCTACCTCAGAGCAGGACACAATGCTGAGCGGATGCCATTTTGGTCCACAAATGTGCAAGTATTGTAAACTGTACACTGTTATAATACATAGAATATGTTGGGCCAAATAAAATATTTTCTTTCTTTATTTAACTTTCTTTCTTAAATTCATACAAAGTTATGATGTTAAAAATACCAGGAAATCATCACAAATGTGTAAAGTTTATGCAATTTGTCCATAGAAAAATTATGACACTTTTTTTTCGGGGAAAAAATGCAAGGAATTGCATACCTACTCTGCGGGAAAGTGGTAGATTATGTGGGGCTCCTCTCATCGGAGGGATGAGGAATACCCACATATAACCCCTGAGTTCCGTCGATCGCCTTAGTGTGAAGAACTATAATCCGGACAAAGCCATCAACTATCACAGTCCGTCCCGGCAATTTCCCACCTGTATGGCGGGCCCTGCCTATCCGACGGTGGTGGTAGTAGTCCGTGCTATGTAGGCGGGGGTACCTACCCCCACGCCCTCAGCTTTCGATGCGCGCCGCGACAAGCGGTTCTCACTACATTTTGTCAATTTTTCCCAAATTGGGAAAAATTGAGGAGGCAAGCAGCCAAGCAGGAGGCGATCATATTCTCACCTCCCCTGACCCCTCCGTCGTCGAAAATTATGACATCTACCTTAGGTACTGTTATGTGATTGTAATGTTGCTTTTTATTTTTTCTAATATTAAATAAATCTTATTTCTCAAGAAGTTATAATAATATGTATATCTCTTAAGAAATCTAGATATTCAATCTTATTTCCTTGAGAAATCTAGATATTATTCTTCGGACAAGTAGGTATTAGAATGATCGGCATTGCCGATTAGTCGGCCGACTAATCGGCAATTTGAAAACCGATTAGTCGGCTAGTCGGTTAGTCGGCAAAGACCATAGTCGGCCCATCACTAGTAAGTACATATCTGGCATGTTACACTAATTACCTCCTCTGTGTCCTTATTTTTTAATTCTGCAATATCAGCAAATATTTGTCTGATTTCCTGACATATCTTTTTAAATAACTGTGCATCCTTCTCGGCAGGCCGCAACTGTGCCTCTGCTTCCTCGAATTCCACTACACGCTAAAACAAGACACTTGAAATGCATTATTATGTAAAGGTTTAAACTTGTAATCTAAGATTATCATACTAATATTATAAACGCGAAAGTTCGGATGTTTGTTACTTCTTCACGCAAAAACTGCTGAACGGATTTTGATGAAACTTTTCAGTATTATTGTAAGCCCAGAATAACACAGCGTTTTTCCGTTCTATACATGGCCAGAACGCACCCATAGGAGAACGAACACATACCCTATGTGTTATGATAATTTGACGATATGTGACAAACTAAAGTTCACGCGGGTGAAGCCGCGGGCAAAAGCTAGTTATCAAAGCAAAGGCTGCAACCAGCAAACGAAAGTCAGTTTGATGATCGCAAATTCTAACCTTATACACATCAGTTGGTCCTGGTTTACTACTCTCACTAGCAGAAGAATTTGAAGTTAATTTCCTGCGCTTTTTTACGACATCTTCTTTACCCATGATGAACGAGACAATTAAGAATCAAATCAATTAGAATTCCTAAATTTCCGAAATAAAGCCGAATGGCACAAACAAAAACCGGACAAGAATGCAAGAATGTGTCAACATGACTTACATGACAGTACTTATTTTTAATGTAGCAGATTTACGGTTACGACGACATTGGAATAAGTCTGTTTAGCCAAAAAATCCGTAATCTGTTTTTGGTTTGTCATCGAGACTTCGGGAGAGTCCATAGGAGAATCACAATCCAATCCCTAAGATAATGCTATATCAAAAATAGAAGTTCAAGAACGAGTACTAAACTATCACACCCAATCAATAAATAATGGATTTTTTACGCCGGAAGCTTTTCTCTTTGTTTCTCAACTTTTTACTTTGTGATTATGTGATGGAATATAGGTAGACCGTTCTTAACGAAGAATAGCAAAATGAGAAATAAAATATAACTCAGGACTGTTGAAATACAACCCCTTTTTTTGTACCTACCCGCTCGCTGGATACTATTTTAGGCTGTCGGAAAAGAACGCCGAAGCCATAACTAATATTAAAAAAAAAGAGTTAATGATTTAGCTGTAAAAAAAAAAACAAAATACCGTTCGGGTTCGAATCCGGGTTGAGGTCTTTTTTTATTTCTTGTAGTACTTTTAATTATTCTCATAGATGATACCTACCTACAGTAGGCAAACATTTATTTGATTGATTGTGGTTTGTAGATCGCTTTTAAGACAAGCGAATAGGTATAAGGCTCAAAATAAGGTGGGAACTATATTTCCACTGCCTCTTTTAAAGGCTTATCAAGTATGGAAAGAGTGTTGATCCACTAGTCATTCCTCAAATGGCCTTTACATCATATTGAAATTAAACACATTACCACTCCTTTGCGTCGCGCAGTCGGGTAATAATTAATAACTTAGATAAATATTTTGACTCTTATGTTCTTAACTCAAATGAATATTCAACCTATTCTGGTTCTCCTTAGGTCTGGCCTACATATTAAGGTCACCTCTACCAAAATTCATCAAAATTAGTTCAGCAGTTTAGGCGAACATAGATACAGACAGTACAGAGCGCGTTACTTTTAAGCTGTGATACAGTTTCTTTCGACTACACCTAACAAACAATAGTCTGTATCAGCAGCACAGAATATGTATTAGCTAAGTAAGTACCTCTCTAATACAAGGTATTTCAATCTACAGGCTGGAATTTTGTAATGCCTCCTGGAGGGAAAGTACTCTTAATACTGTACTGAAGATAGAAAATTTTATTCTAAGGAAACATTCCTTAATATTTAAGGAAAAGAAATAAAACTGCATTCAAATATTTCTAAAAATTTGCTTGCCACACCCGGGAATCGAACCAACTAAAATTTGTTAAAAATTACACCCTGTATTTTTATTGCATCGATCGTTAGGGTTAAGTATAAGGATGAAATCTCTCTAACAAACTTGATAAATCAAATGAAAGGAAAACGTTGAAATTTTAATCTTAAATTATTTTTATTATTTACAGAAAATTGTATAGTATGGTGGTTAATTTTCTAAAATCTTTGAATGCAGTTCTCTTTCTTTTCAAAAATAAAGAATGTTTTCTTTGAGTAAAATTTTCTATCTTCAGACAGTATTAAGAGTACTTTCCCTCCGTCGCATTACAAAATTCTATCCTGTATAGGATACGATAAAGCTGAAGAGTTTGTTTGTTTACTTGATCGAGGAAGGCTTTAGGCACATAACTAACATCGCTACAGCCAATAGGGAGCAGTAAAAGAAAAATGTTGCAAAAACGGGAAATATTATTCAAACTATTTTCACGCGTACCTATACGAAGTCGCGGGCGTAGCTAGTCATCGATATGGTGGGCTTAAGTACATACTATTAAAGAAGTAGGTATCAACTTCATATCGGATCATTCATTATAATTAAATTGCAATGTACCTAAGTATGAACTTCTAAAACGCAGCGTGGGACGTCCACCTACAAGGTGGACCGACGACATCGTAAAGGTAGCAGGGAAGCGCTGGATGCAGGCCGTTACCAATCGATCAACGTGGAAAGCATTAGGGGAGGCCTATGTTCAGCAGTGGACGTCCTATGGCTGAAATGATGATGATGATGATGAACTTCTAAAACGTTTCTTCCATTTAATTATTCAAAGAAAACAGCAAATAAACAACATGATGTGTATTTGTTGTTCTCGTTTTGCTGAGTGATTATACCTTTTATGGAAATTTGCTAGTTAAATACGACTAGGCGTAAGCGTAAGCTTTTATTTTCTCACCTTTTAGTTAGTACCTACTTATTCTGTGCCTTAGTTCATTATTATCTTACAGTTTTAAATCTCATGCCTGTATAGCCCGTGGTTTAAAAACTGTCTGTACGTTATCTTTAAATTTTACTTAGTTTCACACTTTATTCATTGTTAAATGAAATGATGACCAATTAAGTCCATTGAAGTAATAACATTTCTTTATTTACCATACAAGATAATGGTCGGCGGTCATTTTAACCGGGGTTGTAAGTAACTTGATAGCAGCATAATAACAAGCTGTTTCCAGTATGAGCAAACTCCAGTGAGCACGCCGGAGCAACGTGCTGTCTAGAACGCCGACGTCACCGCACAGCAGAACATTCACTTCAACCTATAGTGCCTACTTATACCTACATAACCGGATAGTTCGTGACCGAGGCGTGCGCGGTGTGCACTCATCGATAATACCAACTTGTGTATAAACACATGATTACTTTTGTTTAGTAGCATTTTATGCATCTTGTGGATCAGTGGTTTCTTTGACTCCTTCAAAATGTCAAATCAAAAATCTGAGCTTCGCATAATCACCTACATGTGCCCCACTCATCCAGTGCAGCTTTACGAATTGATAATGGAACTTCTGGAAGAATCACTCGGCTGTTACACTAGTTTGCAGTATGAAAGCAGGACTCCGGGACCATTTAGGGATCGTCCGGATCCATTCACCTCGGACAAGGTTGATTTAGGTGGGTAGAAACAATAAATCGTGTAATAAGAATATAATAGTAAACTCGCCTCAAAGTTCAATAAAAATTATTAGTACGGTACTTAAATATTCACTTGGAGTCCTTAAGGCCGGGTAGCAGAGAAAATGGCGAAAATGAGGTTTTCATTTTTCATTTTTGAGGTACTAAACAGTAAAATTAAAGGCTAAGATTTTTATTGGGCATAGTTGAGGATATTTTCCAGGGCTATTAACGGATGTAAACACGATTTGATGAAGTTGACTCGATAGAATAAATTCCCAAAGTTACCTCTATTCGTTTTCTAATTATGGTTTTANTGGTAAAATAAATCTCGGAGGCGAAAGCAGGATAATACACATCTCTAAATAATTTATTAACATTGACTCTACCACTCCTTCTGAAGGAGTTGTCAGCAAGTGAAGTAGGCCATTTTGTAATAAATATTCCTTTCTTTATTTTCTAACCTCATGATTGTTTTGTTTTGATCACTGTTTTTTTTTTCATTCAGTTTAAAATACGGAACACTAAAAGAACATAGGCACTTCTTCTTCTTGTCGTGTCGACAACAAACCTACACGTGTCAGCCCAAAACTCCGCCACAAGAGTGGCGTTGTCAGTAGCCTTCATTAAATTCTGCGCGCAGTTGTTTGGGCACGCAGGGCACGACATCATGTGTTTCGAAGATAGGCACTATTCAATTGCCTATATTTACTAGAAGAACCATTGTCTTTGTCACCTAATCGAAACAGTTAACAGCTAACTACACTGCAACTAACTGTTAATTTGTCACACCTTCCTCAAACCGGACTGTCTTGACTAACTCATAATTGTCACTATACTAATTACTGGAATTCACACCTATAACAAGTATAAAGTTTAAAATGACTCTTATCTAATTTATTTGCACTCTTTTTGTTAGTCTTGTTCAATGTCAACAATTACATGACTAAGGACTTTTATTAAGTAAATAATAAGTTTAAGGGACGAAAAAACAACTGCCTTTTTTATAGAATAACATTCTGAGTCTAATGAAAAATTAGACAATATATTAGTTTTTGACACTAATGCATAGCATCAGGTAACTTTTAGATAATGACGTGTGTTTAATAAAGGACATACAGTCTACTGTAATTTGACTCAAAATCTACAAATAAGTACAGAGTTACAATAGAATAACTAATAAAGATGTACTTTAGGTGACTCCTTAAACTTCAACGCACGCGATCTCGATCGCACGCGTTGGTGTGATTGAAGCATCACTAACATTTTTGTCCCTGGCGCGATTTGAACTCTTAAATACCGCTGGCAATGTCCAGATTAAAAACCACCATGTTTCACCATACAAATGGTTTCCCATTGTGTCTGCGTATGCACAACTTGAAAAACATGTTATTGCAAAATTCGTTGCAATTTTTCTATTTTACCATAAATCGGCTGCAGTACAATCTAGGCAGTTTTGTCAAGGGCGTTGTTTACAGACTTTTTATGTCCAGTGACTAGCCAGTTCAGCTGTTTTTGCTCGTTCACCGCCGACCTCTAGCCAATAACCATTACAGTGTTTCTATGAACAATATATTTTTTATGTGTTTTATCGGGCCGGTCGTCTCTAGGCCGTCTGTTGTAATTAAAATAAATCCCCGATTTAAATTGTTTGTCGGTTGGATTGTGCACGTTTTACGTTTATCTTACGTCCACGATTCGGAGAAGATTTTAAATACGCACAAAGGTTTACGGTTACCTATTAACATAATTATTCAAGTTAAAAATAGTGTCAAACGGGAATATTCCCACCTCTCGTTCTCATCGCTACAACTCCTGTGTAGCCAGGATCTACAGCTTGACCACCAATACAAACCTAACCAATAAAGGTCAAGTTTGTCCCAGGGTAAATAGGGTAAGGGTAATAAATAGTGTCAGTATTTATTTAAAAACAAAATATAGTTTTATCAGTAAAAAGTATCAGTAAATCTTACAATTAAATAGATAAAAGATTCAAATTCTGGAAGACCATTTTAACATTGATATATTACATTACACTAAATTACCCACATATTGACACTATAAAATACATGTTTATAGCGTACATAAGCATTCACCTGGTCTGTTACAGCCTGTAAAAGTTTTACGATTTATCACAAACATAACTTTAAATGATTACATAACTAAATCGTCAAGTTATCCTTCACTCTTGTTTATATCATGATGCGTTATGCATTTAATATTTTTTCTACCGCCAATTTTCCTCTTTACATTTAGGCCATGGGTAGCGAGTGTTGCAAATTTTATAACTACGCAACTGTACTGTGTACCGAGTGAATACCAAATGGTGGGCTATGGTACATGTTGCCAAAATACTTGCAAATAAACCAGAACCATCATGCTGTACGGCAATATGCAAAGTTGGGCAATTTCGGATTTCATTTCAGCCTTTGAGAAAGTCTGTTTAAATCCAACAGTTGTTTGTTGCATTCTTATTCATAAAGTCGATGCATCGAATGTTTTATTCTGCTCACGACTCGAAATAAACACGTCAATTTATTTGAAATGTCCTGTGTCCTAGAATACTAAGTTGGGTGGAGTGCCCCAAGGAGCAACTTTGGGCCATTAAGCATTTTTATTACTTTTGAATTTAAATTGCCTTAAATTATCTTTTAGAGTTGTAATATACATCTTTATCTGAAGACTATGCTGAAGTTGTAGGGGTAAAAACATGTACCAGGTCATTGACCTTTACAAAAATGGCTGTTATGTTTGTTTACATAACTTTTCAAATTCGTCTCATCTATGTGTGTTTTAAAGTCATTTAGTTAATTGGTTAGTGCCCTTAAAAGTGACGTAGCATGTGCAGTAACTAATTTAGCCTAAAGAATAGTTACTTCAATAGGTATTCCAATTAAAACGATATAAAATTTAACGGAAACAGCGATCAAGTGAAAGATATCTTCAGATATGACTGCAGCAGTGCTAATCGTGTACTTTATGTAATTAACGTAAGGCGTAGATAGTGTATTATCAGAATTAACTAATTTGCTGTCGTCATAGATAGAGACATTCACCATTTTTATTGCTTTGACTCAAGCCCTGACAATGACTACGGCCTTGAAGTGATAAATTGAATTTGTTTCATGAAATAGTTCTAGAATTTATGTTAATCTGTGGGAATAAAGAACAAACCGTTTCAGAAATTGTCTGGAAAAAGACAGACAAAATGTATGTTAGTATTGTTTTTGTCAGTCCTCTACCCATATTAGCTTATGGTCTGGCTATTCTGACTATTATAGGGAGTGTCGACTAAATCCTCCATTTGCGTCATATTTGGTAAATTGTAGTAGATGTCCCTTTGCGTATTTTTGGCAGAATTCTCTACAGTCGACGTCACACCAAAATAAACACTGGAGCTTCTTATGTAGTCGTAATAGGAAATATTTTGCAACAAACATGTACAGGGTGAAATTTAAACCATACATAATACATTCCCCAAATATGAGACAAATTCAACGAATTAAAATGCCAATAATTAAAACCTTGTACAGCCGACAGCACATCAAGGGAAACACTGTGTCATCTAATTTCGATGTAATAGGTGTTATTTTGCAAGAAACATGTAAAGTGTTCTGGACTGTACACCAATTGGTTCATTAACGATCGAACGCGCGTGCGCACAGGCCGCGGCCTGCTTCTTAAGGTGAAGGTTCGCGGTTACGTCACCGAGAAATGCAAGTTCACAACTGCATAATAATATTATTATAGTGAACTTCTCACCTTTAGTTTTTTGGATTAAGTGGGCCTACCACGGTACCCATTTAACAGACCATTAACTAAATTCTCGTGTTTTAGGATTTTGTCTCGTTTGTGGACGGTGAATGAAAGTGGTTAATATGATTCAGTGGTACAATTTGTTTTGTTTTAGTTTTTTAGTGATTCACCATCGTAAAATTTATCATAGTTAGATTGTGTAAATTAATACAACATTTGGTTTACTTAAGTTTATCATTTAACAACTGAAATGACTGCATTTATGCTTGTAATTAGTTCCTCCTTTAAAGGAGCTAAATTAAAAATAATAACAAAAACAAAACCACACTCCATTCAATAAACTTATACTATACAGGCAAATGCAAATGAAGTACCTACTACGTATTAGGTAAAGAACCGCAGATCATAATATTGCAGACAAAATCCCCATAGGTAGGTACTAAGAATACTGATGTTGTGACACTTTCCTTATTGAATCACAAACTCAAGTTGTTTCCTTTAAACCACAATATTTATATAAATAATAGTTTTACCTCATGAGAACTTCCTATTCTACTACGAGTATAAGACACCATGAAATATCATTAAAATCTTGTTTCCCTAGAATTAGATCGAATTCAACTCGATATAACTTTTCAGACGACGACGACGACTTTTTTTGAGAAAGAAAATCATGGGATTACCCAAGGATCATTTTTTGGGTCCGTAGAAACGCAACACACCCTCGGTTTCTGAATTGAATTGTCAAAAATTAGGGGTCAATTTTGGAACCTAAAAACAAATTAGATCATTTTATTATGTTGTTCCTACACACTCATAATAGCTGTGAGACACTGTAATTGGCTAGAGTTATGTAATGTACTACGCTGTAACATGTAAATTGTCGACAAAGCTGTTGAATTTACGAACAAATATTTTTTTAATGTATCATCAATCCACAATATAACATTAAGGAAGCGAAAGTATAACTCTAACCACAAGTTGCATGCAATTGCAATTTACAACACTCTTTTAAATCAATTTTCCTCTCACATGGACTTGATTTTGATTCATAGAATTAATTATTTATCAAGTCAGCAAACATGGTTCCTTACACGGTAGTTAAAAAGTTGGTAAAACCAATGACGATTTAGCACGGGTTTGGGTCACGGTCATGGCAATCGTCAATGGACAGCATATCAAGTTAACATTGTGGCTTATGTAGGTAGTTGTATTAAGTNGTATTAAGATGGTTTTTCAGAGTTATTTCATAGTTTGAAGTCACTAATGATAATTTCTTGAAAATCAAGTCCTGCATTAGATGCTTTGGGTAATTTGTAATAAGTATTGATTTCCGGGTTATTATAGTTGTATGCTTCTTTTGCTGCTGGTGTCTAATGTAAACTTGCTTCTGATAAGGCTCAGTCAAAACGAAGGCTTTATGTGACCTGTAAAACACGGAATCATAGTTTTTTTGGACAATGTTTAGGTTAATGACGTCCTGATAAAGCTGGGAGCAATTAAAAAGTGTTTAAAGAAACAATGTGTTTCTTATTTGACAACGAATTTAGACATTTAGAGAGTTCAACAGTTGATCACAAACATACTCGTATTATCATCGATTTCCGAAAGACGTTTATTATAATTAACTTTTTTTTAAAATATAACCGACTTCAAATGCGTGAACACAAAAAAAAACAAAAAATTAAAAAAAATTGATAATACCTATTCAACAAAAAAATAATCGTTCAAATTGGTTCATAATCGGGGGAGATATTGCGTATAAAAAAGTTCAACCCCAATTTTCCACCCTTGGGGGTGAAATATTTTCTTCAAATTCGCATGAAACCACCCTTTTGATAATACCTATTCAACAAAAAAAATATCGTTCAAATTGGTTAAATTGGTTTATAATCGGCGGAGATATTGCGTATAAAAAAGTTCATCCCCAATTTTCCACCCTTGGGGGTTATTTTTTTATTATTTAAATGGGACCACCCTTGAGGTATTACCGATACGCCGAAAAAAGATTTGTTCAAATCGGTTCATAATTGACGGAGTTATCGCGTAATAAACATAGAAAAAAAAAACATACGGGTCGAATTGAGAACCTCCTCCTTTTTTTGAAGTCGGTTGAAAAGAACAGTAAAGGAACAGAAGATAAGCAAATAAGAAAAAAACAACCGAATCGAAAACTTTAGGATGAGCCAACAAGTTTGTATCTGTCTCTCTCAATTAACATGGAATACGAATAAAAGAGAACAATAAAATTGTATCACCTCAAAGCAATGTGGACACCCATACATTATGAATCATTTTCAATTACACAATATTCCCAAGTTTGTTTTCGGAGTAAACAAAATAATTTGCAACGTCAGAGGTCCGAAGATCGGAATGACATAATGATGATGGCGATTTAAGTATAGGAAACAATGCTGATCAGTTTGGGAATAATAAAGAATTTATAAATCAACCATGTGGTCATACCATGGTCTTTAAGATTGTTAATCCATAAAAATTTGAAAAGATCGAACAACTCTATGTGTTAATAGCCACGATAGCCGAACGGTGAAGTGGTCGGATTGGCCGACTCGAGATCCGAGGAACGCGGGTTCGAATCCCACCGCCGCTCGACTATTGTGGTGAGCCCACTCGTAACACAAGCTTATTTAGCTTAACACGAGGGGCTAATGGGACTATTAGTAATTTGGGCAATACAAATTGCTAATACTCTTAAAAAAAAACAAAAAATAAATTAACAGAAACACAATCATGAAAAACAATTGGAAAATGTTACCAACTGAAGTTAGTCTAGGCTTACATCAGTGAGAAAGTAAAATACTACTAGATATTTTAATTTGCACGAGTTTATTCCAATACATTATCATAATTATTTTTAACAGCGAATTCCTCATTGGTATTTGTTATCAAATATCAGTTAGAATATTTACTGCTAAATGAATGATTCATTTACCATGGGTTGATTTAACAATTAAATGTTGACTTCGTTATGTTGACTTTGGACCGGCTTTTAGACTGTGGCCTTAGTTTTTTAAAGTCCATGTTAATTTAGTGTTTGGAACTATAAATGTTTGATTGATATTTTTATGATATTGACGTCTTTATTTTAAGCTATTAGTCTAGTTTTTAACACTATCTGTATCAACTTTTTTGAAACAAGTATTGCTAATGATATGATGGTATTTGATTGTAGGGAAGTCTCTGATGTCTATTTATTGGATTGTTGAAATATTTCTTCAATTTATAGACCTTTACACTTGTCTACAAAATTACTTGCTTTTGTAACATACCTCTTGTCTAAAGTACCAACAGCACCATTCATTCAAATCAAAAATCAAATCAAATTTCCCAACACAAAACAACCTACCACCATCGTCTATTCAGAAACGCAGCGAAAATAATTAAACGACAACATTACGTGCCGCACATACATGTAACAGCCGTGTTTGTCAAACTTCGATTGTGTCGGGCTGATTGCGCAATGTACAGCAATCGGTGGAGCGAGGTCGTCGAAAGTCGGGCTCCGTCACGGGCGACGACTCCGAGCGATGCTATAAATATTTCTATCTATGTTAATATTCAATTACTACATTATAATAAAGTGTAAAGTGCCAATACACTTGAAGGTGGGTGCTAAAACCTGGTCTTTGGTCGAGGAAATGCATAAAATTGTACACCCTCCAGCCCATACCGTAAAGGCAGGGTTCAAATGTAAATGCACCCTCAGTAACTCTTGTGCATAAAAATTCATGGTAGATAAGACTAATCCAACAATTTAAACTTACCTAACCGGGTTCCATTGAATTACCGAAAGGCTAAGGATTATTTGAATGAACGATTCAGAAAACAGCTAAAGTACGAGTAGGTAGCACGATACACACTACAAGTCTACATGAGTACATAGACCAACTGTAGACTTTTCAATAAAATATTTGAATTTTAATTAGAAAGCTCTACGGGACTAATCTCGATACGATATCGTTCTCACTACTTACTTTTTTTTTTTTTTAACTCCCTGTATCAGGATCTACAGGCGCCAATGAAACCTAACAAGGGAAAATTGAGTAGTCCTACAGGAGTGCATGACGGAGAAAATGGACTGTATTTTTACATAGTGGATGACCATTCAGTTCCACGATTTTTGGTGATGGATATCTTTTAGCAAAAGAGACCAGTCTACTTCAACTTTTATGTAGGCTATCTCGATCTTTCATCATTCGTTATGAGCTAGTAAATCTTATGCAGCGTCGTCCGTACCAAAAATGCAACAATGAGGTATAATGAGGGCCGTAAAAATAGAAAACATCGCCAATTATGAGTGTTCTTAAAACTTATTGGATCCTTGACTATTGAAGCGAAACAAAAACTAAGGCCCCGGCCTCATTTCAGGCAAAAAGCCTATTCTTGCTCCACTTCTGAACCATTGTCTCTGGTTCCGGCTTGCAAAGATGAATATTGGCACAATGTGCTTCGATGATTAACCAACCGAAGATCATTAATGCAGTACAATCAAATACTTGACTATACAAATAGTTAAACCCAAACCACAAAATAATAATGACACTGGGTTTTCCAATATCCAAATCAAAGAGAATTTATTTGACTAGTTAATAATCTAAATAAAAGTATATCTCCACTGCAGGGTATATGTTTCCCGTATTCATCTTCTTCTTCTTCTAGAAGATTGACAGATTACTGGTTCCAGTTACTACCTAGACTGTGCAAGATAATATTATCTCCTCATCATCATCAGTAAACGTCCTCAGATGAACACAGGCAAATCTTCCCCTCAACATCAATCAGAATGAAATGGAATTATAAATCATCTTCATCATTAATATAACTTATGAAATCACTAACGAAACAAACAATATGTACAAAACCGTCGGTTCCCATCCATAAACAATGGTGTCACTTAATAAAAACATATTTTTGACACCAACAAAGCCTACTGAAACGGTTTTCTATAAAAAGCGGTTTTTATGACAAGGAAACAGTTCCCAAGCCGAGATGGTATCGCGAAGGCCATGGAACAATGCGTCGTATATTATAAGCAGCACGTGGCAGTTTCAAGTGTGCCTGATAACAGGTGATTCGTTTTACTATTGATGTATCTGTCATCAGGCTGATCTTAGAGCGGAACGTAAAGAGATGACCGTCGTTTTGGGATTGCTCTATTTATATCTACGGCCTGATCATGACTATCCATCAGGTGAGATGCAGGCCAAGAGCTTCCTCGTTGAGAATTAGAAAAAAAGGGTTGCAGAGTCACTTTCTACTGCTGGACAAAGGCCTCCTCCATGGCTTTCCATAACAACCGGTCCTGCGCTGCCCGCATCCAGGTTTTTCCCGCGACCTTCACCACCCTATATGGAAAATAATCAAGTCCAGCAAATAAAAGGTCGTAGGCCCCTATTTCCCATTAGGCACTCTGGTGTGCTCAATGCCCTGTGATCGAGGATAAATCAGCTCTATAAAAAAACCTGTGAATACTAATAGCAGTACCTAATCGCAAAAATATTTCATAACTTTACCCCTTTCCCTTTTTTTTGAAGGAAATATAAAAGCAGCCCTGTATTATCTACTAGTCTAATGTCCATGCAAAAATCTCTACAACCTTTACGATGACCGATACCTGTTGCCTAGAGCTACGGCCTGAAATCCAGGTCTTGAGATTTCAGATCTTTTGACATTATCATACTGTCAAGATTAAAGATAAAATAAAGAATAAGAATGAACTTATTTCCTGTATGATTTCGTGTTTTCTCAGCAACACTTAAAATGCTGTGTCAATTTTTCATCGTTACTCATTTACAAAACGTCATTTCTTTATGTTACTTGCATATTTTACCCGTTCATAAATCAAAAGATAGCATGCATTTTGTCAGCTGCCATTTTTGAATTTATATCGTTTGACTTGAAAATCTCAACCCAGTTAAATTGATACGATAAAAACTCGAAGATCAATCGGCTCTTGCTACAATGCTGCTTTGTACTCTAAACATAGCAGGCTAAATGAATTTTATGTTCTGCATGTGAATCACTATGAATCAAGATAGGTTTGGGTACTATACTTGGATTTTTTCATCGGTGATAAGACATTTGAAAAGGAGACGTATTTTTGTAGCAGTAACATACAATTTCACTTGCAAATATTATTCAAAGTATGGAATTTCAATCGTAAAAGTTCTCTGAGCTTTTCCATGACTACAAGTGTGCTTCAGACGCGACTTCCATCAGAGTAGAATAGTTATGGGACCACCATCCCCATTCCTCCCGTGGATGTCCCAAAAGGCTATTAAGGAACAAATATGCGAACATCTGGCCATCTGGCATGCGTTTGGAGTGTAGAGCAAATCCTCCATTTGTCTCTGGTAACTTAGAGCAGGTCGTGCCCCTGCAGTAGATACTAAAACAGTTAAATCCAGAAAAAACTAATAAATTAGTAACATATCCATCCATACAAGTTCAATCCAAAACTTACCAAACAACGCAATAGGCTTGAACCATTCGTTATGTAATCTGTAAAAAATCCCATTGATTAACCTGAAAAACCCAAAATATTCTGTAGAACACACAGTTTGTTTATTCTAGAAAACGGCGTACAATGTGATAATTTTAGAATCTTTTACAAGAAACCTAACGACACACATTTCAGATACGATGACAGGATGATGGATCTCCGTGCCCGAATCTCTATGATAAGATAAAGTTAACGTCTTTATATTGTTTCAACATTAAGTATATTGTTTATGAAAACTAAGGCCGAGGATTGTGAAACTTTTGGTTCAAACAATACCATATCTTACGTCTTACCATGGAATCTGTATCTTTAAATAAACATCAAATTATGTTATGCTACACTTGACTAATCTGATTGAAAAAGACGCTGATAAAGGTGACTGAGTTTCTTCCACCATTTCTTCCCAGCACCGGCCCGTATGTTGTCCCAAAGTGGTGGTAGGGCAAGCTATTTGGAACGTGTATAAGCGCTCTAAAAGGGCCTAATTACTGAGTAAAAGCTTTAAATTTGAGCATAGTTGTGTCAAGAGTTCGCACCAATTATTGGCCCCAATACCTTTCTTCTATTTCTAACCCTCGCGTGTAGAACTGTAGAGTCATTACAAAAACATACACGATATATGAATGATTTAGCTACAATTAGGTGTTTAAAGATACTAGTAGGGAATTTAGTGCAATGATTTGTATGGAGACCCCTCCACTTTGGTATAGAAGGCTCATTATTGCACCAGTTGTTCTTTGGGTGCTCCTGAGTAGATTTCCGTCGGTAGACATCGGGAGCCCCCCCTGTGGTAGAAGGGGGAGGGGGGGCAAGTTTCCTTCTGCCGCGATTCACTTTAAGGCCCATATCTTCAAAACTATAGGTATTAGGGCAAGTGTGGTGTCATTTTCGGATAATTAAAGGATGGCGAATTCATTTCTAGAACAAACTTTTTGCCTTTTCATACAAAAAAATAGAAATATTGAGAAAAATTCACAAAAACCATAAAGTATTTTTTTAAATAAACGTCGTTTACTTTTAAACCATTGGAGATAATCTAATAAAAAAAATATGTACTGAAACCTACATTTACCAGGATTATAAATATATACCATTGTATGGTACTTTTTTCGAAAAAAGTAGGTGAAAAAAATTTTTTCTTCAGGACACAGCGGGCGAATTTTACTGCGCGTCGGAAAAAAATATTTATTTTATCCATGAATTCATACTATTTGGTTCATAAGCAAGTAAGGATTATTATTTTAGAATTTATTTAGAGTTCCTGGCACATCAAGCTAACATGATTTGTATTTTTTCTTCAATTAATTTTGAACTCTATGATTATACCTACATTTTTGAAATTCTTATAATTCCGTAACCGAAATTATCCGAGACTTTCGGATAATCTGAAATGATTTCATATCCGTGACCGTAACCGAAACCGGTATAATATTATTCTAATATCCGTAACCGTATCCATAACCGAAACTTCATATCCTTATTATCCCTGTTACCAAGTACAAGTGCAGACAGAGCAGGTAGTAAAGGCGCGCGCGCACGGGTGACTTTTGTCACAGTATGTTAACTACTAATTACTGTCATGGTGATAAAAGTTTCTGTGACTGACTGTACGGTAGTCAGTCACAGAAACTTGAATTTTGGGCACATTAGAATAATAATTTTTAACCAAGGTAGATAAAGTTAAAAACGGGACTATTTCCAAAAAACCAAAAATTGTCGACAATTACAGCAAAAATTTACCAAGTGTTGTACCATTTTGGAATCCTTACTAAATGCGCCAAATTATGACGTCACTTGCCATACTCGCGTAGTACATTTTTTTTTCAGTACAGTCAGTTTAAACTAGGCAAAATATTTATTTTGAAAATTTTTTTGGGAATAATGTATTTTTTTCATCCAAGCTGGAGCAGCTGGTTTTGTAATTTTGATAACAATTTAGAGAAGCATTATTCAGGGTTACATAACAAAAAAAAAATTTCGAAAAAGTGAAGATTTGTGGCAACACGAGCAAAAGGACCGTCACCTGGAATAGAATTTTTTGATTTTTTTTAAATGCCTATTATTTTTAAAATATGCCACATAGATTTTTTTTTATATTTTTCTGATAACCAGCACAACTTGCCTCAACACCCAGTTCCGGCTTGACGTTACATTACGGGACACCCTGTATATTAAGTAATTGATTGACAAGTACACATTTGACAAGGTAAATTAATTTTCATTTAACAAAGTAGTATGAATCTAGAAACAAAACAGACAGTAGGCATGGTAGATAGATAGATCAATCACTTGTTTATATGCTGTACTCTTTATAATATTAGTGTAGAATGTAGATGTAGAAGATTACAGACTTACGGTGGCTTTTTGCTCTAAATTTACAAATATTTCATATATTTTACAGGTGGTGAGAAACATGTAGATCTGGCCTGCTTACAGTGGAGTGGACAGAACCAACGTGAGATTGAACGTGTGAATTTATGGAGAACATTAAACTATTTTACTATAAGTCTTAACGCAACATATTTTATATTATGAGCTACAT
The DNA here is from genome assembly GCF_004193835.3 of Ostrinia furnacalis. Lineage (NCBI taxonomy): Eukaryota > Metazoa > Arthropoda > Insecta > Lepidoptera > Crambidae > Ostrinia > Ostrinia furnacalis. The sequence continues at coordinate 55,238 of NW_021135568.1, read as the reverse complement.
ACAAATGTCAATCCGTGAGTACATAATATAAAAACTAAAACAATGTACTGTTATCACAACAGTAACTGTAATCTTTTAAAATCCAGTAGTTTTATTGCTTACTGATTTTCGTAAACAAAATATTTCATGTTATATTTCATCAATAAAGTTTTATTTTATACTTCAATAGTTTTATTTTTAAACACATTACATGAAACGGAACGGATCATAAAAAAAGTATGAGAGGTATATATTTAATCTGTGAGCGGCAGACGCCATATTGTTTACAGCGCCACCTACTGGACAATCTAGCTCGGTACCAGTTTGTTTATCGTTCAACAAATACTAGGGCCGTTTCCTATCTGTCTTTAGACATACTCTCTAATCTGTGCGAAACACGCAGGTGACGTTCAGAAACTTGCTTGTTTGTAATTTTTTTTCTTCCTAAAGTTTAATTATTTAATTAAATTTAAATGAGAGAAGCAGTATTGTGAGTTCTCATATCGAAATTATTTAATAAGAGGCTTGTTAACACAAGTAGCATTTATTGAAAGTAAAGAAAAAAATTATACAATACCTACTNATATATTTAATCTGTGGGCGGCAGACGCCATATTGTTTACAGCGCCACCTACTGGACAATCTAGCTCGGTACCAGTTTGTTTAACGTTCAACAAATACTAGGGCCGTTTCCTATCTGTCTTTAGACATACTCTCTAATCTGTGGACAGTATGCTCTCTGGGTTTTTCTCAGTGAACCAAAGTACCTAACATTTTAAAATAGTATCTAAAATGCCAGAATGTTGTGCAGTGCCTATGTGTTCAAATAGAATAGGCGGGCATAAGTTCCCTGCAGATGCAGATCGAACAAAACAGTGGGTTGAAGCCATTCGCAGACCTGACTTTACTCCGTCGAAACACAGCGTAGTGTGTAAACGCCACTTCACGGATGACGATTTTGTGATGCCGCAGGATTCGGTATTGCAAAGACGTAAGAATTATTTATTAATAGCTTTACCCCCAGGTAGGGGTGCAGTTTCGTAAAATCCGTTCTTAGTGAGCACCTTCGTTCTAAAAGAAACCTCCATGCAAAATTTTAGTTTCTGAAATTTCGTGATTGATTTGAGTCAGTCAATCGGTGACCTTTCGCTTTTATAGATATAGAAGCTTTATATATTATAGATAACTTTAGTAAAGTAACTTTAGACACCCTGCAGACTAGTCTTTTAGTGGAATATTTTGTTTAGGTTACAGTTTTTTAAAGTAAATAATTTTAATTATTACTATTTCAGCCAGACCACAGTTGAAAAAAACTGCCGTGCCAAGTATCTTCCCATGGAATAAACCAGGAAACCCGTGGGGGCGACCAAAAGGGAGTGTTAGAAAGAAATTCACCGTCCCAGCACCCATGAACGATGAAAAAGAGAAGGGCGACGTGGAAATCCTGACTTCAGAAAGTCAAATCTGTGATGCATCGACTATAAATGATAATAAAAATAAAGTCAACCCTGTACGTAAGAACCTTAAAGTTTTAAAAGTTCAGAAAATTGGTTCATTACCAACAAAATTAAAACGCAACATAAGCAAGATCAATAAGGATAATCTGAATTTAATTCTGAACAAAAAACTCAAATACTTGACTTCTAATACCAATGAGCAACCTATAACTATTAATATCAACAATAACATTAACACAATACTTAATAACCTTAAAGAAATAAAAATTAAGAAAAGTACACCTGCAGCGAAGCCAAAACGCAACTTACCATCGAACAATGTGGATTTAATTATATGCGAAAAGGTTCGTAAATATTTGGATTCTAACACTAATGTGTCTCCAGAGACCGATCTCTGCAGCTCAAATCAAAATTTTACGAATTCAAATACAAGTTATATTGTTCCAATACCATCTGCAATTTGTGAAGTATCTTACACTGATGATCATCAAAACGAAGATTCAAGGAAAACTACGCATAATAATATTCAATTTCAAACAGATGCTATGGTACAATGCAACCTGTGCCAATGCTCGACGATTGAAAAGCAGAAAAGAATTTTTTCAATTGACAATTTAATGGACACAACAAATCCTGCCGAAGTAAAATATTACACGGGTTTTGCAGATTACCAACAATTCACCGACACATTTAAACTTTTAGGAGATGGCGTTTATGATGTTAATAAGTTTCATAATACTAAGAAGTCACTAACACTGCTCGATCAATTCCTATTAACTGTTATAAAGTTACGAAGGAATAAACCGTTGATAGAATTGGGATTCAATTTTTGCATCAAAAAAGAGACTGTTGCGATTGTATTGAAGAATTGGATTGAATTTTTGTTTTGTAAATTGAAGGACCCTTCGATGCTATGTCATACAAATTATGGAAGTGAAAGACCATGTATTATTATTATAGAAAGCCATGGGAATGAACCAGAAAATGTTCCTAGTGAGTCTCCAGAGAGTCCAAAGGTACATTCCAGCATAAGTGTAAAAGTGTGCGTTGGAATTACTGATAACTCCATTCACGTTTCAGAAGCATATCCGGGTAATTTGGGTGATGACGAAGTGAAGTTGAGAGCTCGATCCGAATGTAATGAATTAAAAGAGTTAGCTAGTGATTCTAACGTAAAATGTGTTACAGTAGTTTTGTCCAAAACATACACAATCCTAAGCAAGAAAATGGATCCTATGTTATTGCCGTTAACAAACAAAATTGTTTTTGTGTGTTTCATGTTGTCGAATTTTAATAAAGAAGCTAGAAAATACTACTAAAATACTCTGCACCGACAGAGTAAATACAAACGAGTAGGTCATCTTCATAGAAACGCACTGAGCGCGGTTTGTATGTGAGCGCGCCAATACGTATGCGGAGCGCACGCACACACTGAAAAAATTTTGCGTGGATTAGCGTTAGCGGGGTGTTGCGCCGAATTTTGTAGGTGTGTGCGTGCGCGCCGCATACGTATGCCAATGTAATACGCTCACATACAAACCGCGCTCGGTGCGTTTCTATGAAGATGACCTACTCATTTGTATTTACTCTGGCACCGCTCTGCCTTGGTGGAAATCGGGCCAAATGGTGTTTCGTTGTTGTACTTGTGTTACGTACACTACTGTGACATGATAATTATAATTAGATTTTGTAAGAATTAGCAAGATTGAAAAAGACTAATAAAATTATATATTTTATTTGGTTGTTGATTTCTTTACCAATTTGTCTTAGATCAACTGATTTGACTGAGTTTCTAGCTAATCTTTTCTTTGAAGTTCTCTAGTGCAGCGGTTCCCGAATGGTGGTCCGCGGAACCCTGGGGTTCCGTGGAAAGGCCGCAAGGGTTCCGTAAAAAATGTTATCCCACGTTTCGTGACCGACGTTGTTCGCTCGCACCGACTTGTTTACGCACAAGGGAGGGGCAGGGCGTGCGGGCGGAGTAGTACGGGGGTTCCGCTAGGAAAAGTATAATCAATTAGGGTTCCTTGGCAAAAAAAATTGGGAAACCCTGCTCTAGTGGAGACTACGTCTCTGTAAACTACCTATACTTACCAAGGGCCAAAGATTTGCGTAGGGTCTAGGCCTTACTTGAAGGGTCGATCACCTCTAAAAGATAGCAGGCGGGATTTATTATTAAACATTTTACTTAAGTCTGTCACCATAACATTGTTGTGTTCAGACAGTTAACTAGGTCTATTGTTTGAGGATTCAGGGTGAAGCTCACTTCCACCTTCTGCCTAATCACCACTTTCTATCAGGTGAGATACAGGTCAAGAGCTTCCTTGTTGCATTTTTAATAAACATACATTTTTTTTATGCATAACAAGGCAGGTATTTGACCACAATCGCACCTGTTATGGTACATTTTGGGGCTCCATGGCTTACGGGTCTGTTCCCACCTCTCGTTCCCACCGCTGCAACTCCTGTGTAGCCAGGATCTACAGCTTGACCGCCAATAACCCAACCAGTGAAGGTCAAGTTTGTCCCGGGGGAAAGTTAAACTGCCATTGGACCCGCAAGGAAATTAATCAGAAGAACATAGGAGGATGCTCCATGGCTTACCTACCTACCATGTACCTACTTAACTGCTAGAATAGGTAGTCTAATATTACCTGTCCTTCACTCGTGGCTCGTTTGGCATGAAGCTGGATGCCCAAATCTGGCAATGGGGGTGGGGGTTGGAGCACCCCATCACAGCGCCCTTATTCTCAAAGATTTGCACCCAGGTGTATCGACGACCCAGCTCTTTCATTTGGTTCACCCATCTGAACATAAAAGGTTTCAAACATGATAAGTGGTGGTGGATAGACGCCCTCGTATAAGGTAGCAGGATGGCGCTGGCTGCAGGCTACCAACCGGCCAATCTGTAAATCATTGGGGGAGGCCTATGTTCAGCAGTGGACGTCCTGTGGCTGAAATGATGATAGTAAATAGTAGGCGCTCTTCCCTTGGGTGTCGTAAAAGTAAGTGAACAACAGGCCTCTAATCCGTCTGGCCAGCGTGGGGAGTGCATGCCAAATCCTCCATTTGCTTTTGGCAAATAAAATAGAGAGCGTCGAGCTCCTGCATTGGAGACGAAGGTCCATAAATATTACCAAAGTTAAAAACTCAAATCAATCTCAAGTCATCTGTAAGTATAAGTAGATCGTGTCATCCACGAAGACGCGCCCCACCATTCGTACGCTAATTTTTGATTGTTATCGCTACACGCTAAATTATTCATGAGTGCACACGCACACTACATTAACCCTTAACCGCCTACCATACGTCTCACAGACCCTGTCGATATAATAATTGTGAATATTTTTGCGCTGGAGTGTTGCATCGACTCGTTAGTTTCTGTACCTTTTCCCCGCGCCCCTCAGCACCGCACAACGGCTTGTCGAGGTTGGATGTGCGCGCGTTTGCTTCAGGTGAGTAAATAAATACCAGAATGGGTCTGAGAGACCCCTGTTAGGAGGTTACGTAATTTTTTGTATGAGTGTTTTTTTTATTGTTTTAGTTATAATGGCTCTTAGTGAAGCTGAAATTGAACGTTGGTTGAACAAGATCTGCCAGACGATGAAAACATACCAAACGACTAATGCAGCGATGTGGAGCCGGTTGAAATTAATCTTGTGCTGGAAGAAAGTAGCGTGTCTGATCTGATTCCGAATGCGAAGGCTCAACAGTAATGCAAATAAACTCTCCATCACAATGTGATATTCCCTCAGTAAAATTTACAAAAAAACGCAAAACACAATACATGTCTTTCGAATGCAAAGCGCCAATTTGCCTCGAATGTTCGAACAATATGAGTCTGGATTGCCGTAAAAAACTCTAAGTTTAGAGCCTGCAATTTTTATTAATTGATTATAATAACGAGTTTTATTTTTTTTATTCTAGTTCCTTGTTGATTGAATTATATAAAAAGTATAAGAATAAGTTCCTATCACTTTAAATATTTTTTAGGATCTCATTTTCTATAAGTAATAGTAAGTAAGCCAAAAATAAGAGATTATGCTAATTATTCGGAGTTTTTGTAAAGGTATCGTTGATTTTCACATTCTTCTTTTTTAAAATAAAGAGTTTAATCATTTTCATAACAGAATTTTAAATTAAATGTATACCCTACCTTAATATTTATCGTAATCGTATCATTTTTTATTCTGGGGTCCCACAGACGTATGATAGGCGGTTGTGTGACAATAATATGTGCTAGGTGGTTAAGGGTTAATGACGCTCGAACTCCCCGCACGCCGCGCTACCCTCGACCAAAAATTGGTGGGGCGCGTCTTCGTGGATGGAACGATCTTTAGAAGCTCTTTTGTGATGGTCTCAACATTGAAATTGAATGTCTGGTTCATTACTCACTCTTCAATTACTGCCAGTATTTCTTCAACGGTCATCAGGGGTATAGTCATTGATGATTCAGGGTGGAAGCACATTACTCTGTAAAAATGAGGTAAACACTTCTGTACATTGTTTGTAAGTTAAATTACTTAGTAGTAGTTAGGTAAAAGTATAGGAATCGAATCAGAAATGAGGAGATCCGTAAACGAACTAAAGTCACTGACATAGCCCGACGGATTAGCAAGCTGAAGTGGCAATGGGCAGGGCACATAGTAGGTACGCAGAACTGACGGCCGATGGGGCAGCAAGATTCTGGAATGAAGGCCGCGTACCGGAAAACGCATGTCCACCCTCAAGGTGGACCGATGACATCATAAAGGTAGCAGGGAAGCACTGGACGCAGGCCGCTACCAATCGATCAACATGGAAAGCATTGGGGGAGGCCTAAATGTTCAGCAGTGGAAGTCCTATGGCTGAAATGATGATGATGATGATGATAGTCTATCACATCATTCATATCATCATCTATCATTGATAGAACACTTATCTGCTTTAATGAAAACCGGGCTTGATACCTGCAGGTTCCTTTAGCCTGGCTGGCTTGGAACAGTGGATGATCAGGCGTCGGAGGCTGGGGCACTCTCTCCAAGAGCGCTGGGAAGTCGTTCGTGAACACGTAGGTTGACGTGTAGACTGGGTTTCGCTGCAAATAAGGTGGTAAGTAGGTAAGTAAGGTAGGGAAAATAATTTAAAAATTAGATAGAGTCACCGTTATTCGTTGTTCGTGACATGCAAAGTGGCCGAAAAGTTCGCTACACGTCTTTGTTACCATTGGAATGGTTGCGTTGTCACCTTTTTGGCTACTTTGGGTGTCACGAATTATTTGACGCCGCTGTATACCAACGTGTTTCTAATTTTGAGGGTAGACGAAATCCTCTATTTTGCCTTTAGTAATTAAGAGAGTCGTGCTCCTGCAGTGGAGACCAAATTTGACCTGAAAATGATGATCATTTGTAATTCGAGGTGCAGTAACGACTTTAGAAATGTCGCTGGCAGAAGATGGATGCAACAATGTAAAAATAGCATGTTGGGGAAGGTCACAGGACGTCCATTGCTGAACATAGGCCTCCCCACTAAATTCCAGATGGCTTGATGGTAGCGGCCTGCATCCAGCGCCTTACCTGCTACCAAAAGTCATCTGTCCTTATGGACGGACGTCGTACGTTACGCTCGCTGGTACGCTGCCTCCATAATATAATCTCAAGCACAGGATAATGATGATGAATATTGAAGTGTTGTACCTGTCCATTAGCTCTAACAGCGCCAGCCTTCAGCGGGTTATTCGGGTCTGGCGCCTGCTCCTCCTGTCCACCCTCCGTTTGTCCGCTCCACGGCCTCAAGCAGCGGTGAGGAGACACCAGGATACACTCGTCTTTTAGAGGATTTTACCAGGCAAGGCAGAGATGGCACCAGTATCCTATTGAGAGTTCTGCCTGTCCATTAGCTTTGGCGAATTAGGATAATGACATGGCTTGACAGATTATAGCAAGCGATGGGACAGCAAGATTCTGGAATGGAGGCCATGTACAGGCAAATGCAGCGTGCAACGTCTACCCAAATGATAGTCAGATGATCTTATAAAGGTTTCTGGAAGCCGCTGGATGCAGGCTGAGGCCGCTTCCAACCGGTTAATCTGGAAGTCATCGGGCGAAGCCTTAGTCTGTAGTGTGTAGATATGTCCTATATCTAAAATGGTATCTTTTTTACCCACAACGAGGAAGCTCTTGGCCTGCATCTCACCTGATGAAAACCAGGAAGAAGATTGAAGCGAATTTTAGCTAGAATTCTTAACCACGATGATGAGATTGAGGAGTTGTAGGTACCTGTCCATTAGCTCTAACAGCGCCAGCCTTCAGAGGGTTGTTCGGGTCTGGTGCCTGCTCCTCCTGACCACTCTCGGTCTGTCCGCTCCACGGCCGCAGGCAGCGATGAGGAGACACCAGGATCCATTCGTCTTTTAGAGGATTATAGCGGACATGCTGGTGTTCTGAAACACACGTTAGACGATTTATACAGGGTTTTGTCAACCGTCATTCGCTTTGCACTGGAGGGAAGTCGAACCTTAACTTCAAACTCCTATGTTATTAAATTTAATTTCGTTGCGGGTCCAATGACAGTTTAAACCCCCGGGACAAACTTAACCTTCACTGGTTGGGTTATTGGCGGTCAAGATGTAGATCCTGGCTACACAGCAGTTGCAGCGGTGGGAACGAGAGGTGGGAATAGCCCTGTATCAGGTGTCGCTTTAAGTATGGATCAAACAAAAAGGATTGATTGTACGGTTCTAATAGAACAACTTTCCCCACCAAAAGAAGTTTACATTTTCAGCAAAACTGAGTTAGCGTAAGAGCTCTTTCAAATAAACTGACTTCCCTACTTAATGCTTTTTAATTGCATAGATTGGAGTTACCAAATAGGTGACTATTTAGATACTACTGCTGATATCGCTAGCTCAACAGAGTGAGAATTGCTATCTATTTCTATAAATGAGTAAACAACATGCCCTCCTGTGTTTACAGAGTGATTCCTCCGTTGTTATTGTATAGTCTAGTTTATGAGGAAGGTATTCTGTTCTGTGATTATTTAGGTACTAGCAAGTACTAGTACTTATTCTGTGACACTAGTGACCAGCGGATATTGTAGGTCAGACTCGTACCTACTTCGAATTACGTACAAGATGTGCGTATCCAGTAATGTAGCTGAGCCGGCCGCTTTGGAGACGGGCATGGCAAATAATCATCAAACAATACTTACTTAGTTAATCTAAATTACAGTGCACTCAAACTTTATTGGTTAAGTAAATTTTATATTGCTTTACATTTAAGATAACTTCATTCATTCAACCACACTTGTACACATAAATTCGCTGAATTTACCGAACAAAACACGCTCGTGTTTCCTAGTTCTTAACTTTCATTTCCTACTAAAGTCGATGTAAGTTAATCATTATTAAATACATCAAAATTTAATCTACTTTAACCACTAACCTGTAGGATTGAACTCTGTCATTTTGGAACTGTTTTCCCACCAGTTTGTTGTCAACACACGTGTTCGTTGAATGCCGGGTAAAATGACACTGGTCCAATGTTGTTGTAGCGATAAAGTGGTAATACAAAGATTAAGTAATAGCGCAGATGAGACATCGTTTATTGCTATTTTTAGATTGTGCCTACTTTGGTTATATGCAATGATCCTTCGTTCGTTTCAGCCGAATGACTCGGGACTATTCCCAACTCGTTCCCACCGCTGCAACTCCTGTGTAGCCAGGACAAGGTCTTGTTATCACGGCAAAAAGCGGCCTAAAAACAGTTCCTGCAAAAAAAAATCTCCGTGGGACAAGCCCTAACGTCTACTGCTGGATAAATTCTTCCCCTAAGGATTGCCTGTGGTCCTGCACTGCCTGCATCAAGGTTGCGGGAAGTAACCTTCGCCAGATCGTTGGTTCACTGAGTTGGCCTGCCCACACTACCGTCTTCCGGCCCGTGGTCGCCACTCGAGAACTTTTCTGCGCCAAAGGCCAATAGGCCTAGGATGCGCCCACGATAAGCTTTTATAGCGCCATTTATATCGATTTTACGCGATAAGCCCATACGTTTGTCGTCTAAAATCATCGATAGGATTTTATCACGGTGCCAATCTTAGGTCGGCTGGTAGGACTTTACGCCCGTATTCACAAACGATGCTTGCTTCAATGAAGCAGCAAATCGAACGCACAGCGTTGAATAGAGCTCTGTGATTGGTTCGTGTGTCACCCTGTGCGTCCACGCGCGCAGTGAGACCTCATAGTGATGTTTGCGAATACGGGCGATCATCTAACAACGTTGTCCCTTCTGTCCGTAGCTTAATCTTAGCCAATAACTTATTAGAGAGATTATTAAGTTGTTATACACGTTACAACTTGTTGTTAACGCTCTTATCAGTGCTCAATATCTGACAGTGACTCTGTTATCAACTAATATAGGGTTGTCAGACTTGGTTGTGGAAATTCCTTTCCAGGAAAAATACGTTTTGATTTAGATTATGCTATAGCATAGCAAAAAAAGAGCCCTACGAGGTACTTGGGTATATTTAAACAGTACTTAATTATGTACCTACTTGTATCATTGTGACAAATCTAAAAATCACCTCGAGATATTCAAGTGAACAAACTTCTGAAGATATACATTGTATGTCGCAATAAACAAAGTGAACTTGATAGCCTAGTTAATTTTTAATTAGGTCTTCGCGTACCGGATTTCAAATGCTGACAGTGGTTGCAGGTTCATACTATAATCAGGTGCAAATAAAAAAAGTGTTTTAAACATTATTGTTTTTATTGGTCTAGGTGTAATTTGTCATGTACCTATCCATTCTACAAACTTTGCTTACCTTTAGATATTGGACACGGAACAAGGCAACCTTTATCCCGAAATTTTCAGATTTCCCGATCGGCTGGCAACCCTAGCTATTAGGTACTTCCGGGATCATACCCTAAGCCCTATTAGACGATGCCTTTTTGCGTTAAGTCCTCATTTATCATCCAATAGATAGATTAGTGTGCCAAGAACTGGCGGATTTAGTAGCAAGTTCAAGGACGAAAGATTTTAGAGGATTTTTAGTCTTAGGTACATAAATAAAAAAGATTCATTTAATAGTTTGTTTCAGCCAAATGACGTCCACTGCTGGACTAACGCCTCCCCCAAGAATTTCCATAAAGACCGGTCCTGCGCTGCCCGCATTTAGGAATTTCCCGCGGGCTTCACCCATGCTTCACCAGATCGTCGGTCCACATGGGGGGCCTGCCGCCTGCCCATACTACGTCTTCCGATTGTGACAGTGTTTTATTTTATTTAAAACAAAAACCAGACTTTTTTTATTATTTCTGTAAATGAAATGAAATCACGTAGTTACATTTACCACCGCTAGATGGCACTACACTAGCGCCATCTAGTTGAATTTTCCGGTACTACGTGATACACTTTCAGTGGGCGGAAAAGTTGCATGAAGAATTTGTTTCGCAGTGGCGCCGATCTTCGAGTTTGAAAAAGTTTGGATATTATTCAGCATTGTTTATGTTAGTTGTTAAAATTAAAATTACATAATTTTTCAGTTATTTTTTTATTTGGACATTTCGGATTTTTAAAACAAAATAATGTACGCATGTAGGTAGGTACATAGTACATAACCTACAGCCTACTTTCAACGTAATATGTTTCTTCAACGTGACTTTTCTTCAGCCTGTGCTTCTAAAGATGGCACATTTTTCTACCAGTATGTTACAGACAAATCACAGTTACGAAGGCTCTTAAATACCTATGTGTTATGGAGCATGCATGACTTTGCCGTGCAAAATGTATCATTAGGTTTTTAAATTCGGATTTTTATTGTCATGCAAATGACCAGTTTAGCTTTTGGCGTTGAACAATTAAGATGTAAACTAAGTTAGAGTAAGAAATCATTTTTCAGAGAGTGAATTATTAAATAACACAACTTTACCTACTTCATACAATTAAGTTTTTTTTCCTTAAAAATGGGTTTTATAGTTAAGCATAATAAGTAAAAACTATTTTAAATACTAAAAAATCTTCCAGCTTTTACACATTTTTCGATATGTTGTCCCGAAGTGCTCAATATTTAACGATTTTTATTTTTAGAAAATTGCCATCTGTGATTAGTTTTTCTCATGAAATTCAACAAAAGAAGAAAAGGAAAATTCAATTCGTAATCTCAGTAAAAAACTCAGTAAAACTCATTTATTTCTGTAAATAGGCTTAAAAAAAGCACTTTTACACGTCCCAGTATTAACCCTACCACTGCTTCAGGACAATAAATGGGCCAGTGCTGAGAAGAAGGCATCGCAATCGCAGGTGTCAATTTTCTAAAAATACAAAAAACTTAAAAATCTCGAAAACCGTGATATTTTTACCTTTAGATAGACCATAGTGAGGCTTTTCTATGCTACAAGGTTTTTGGGGCACTATAAATGTAAAGTCTTTGATTGTAGGCTAAGTATTTGTCAAAAATATAACTATTGGCGAAAAACGCAAACGTTTACGTACGATTATTATGACAAATAAAATGATATTTCATATAGATAAACTGCAGTGCACGATAAAAAAATTGAGAGCATTTTTTAAAATAAATGATGTAATTTACTGTGCGCAAGTTAGTATTAGATATGCATTCATATAATAGCTTCACTTTTTAAATAGATAGCAATGCGTCACGAACTTAAATTGCTGCTAAGATTTTAACATTTTGAGGTAATTATTTTGCTGTGAAATCAGTATTTTTGCTTAGAATTCGGATTTTATTAGTATGCAAAAGGATGTTTTTTTACTTGCAGTTAAATACTACCCTTATTAAATTAAATAAGTAGGTGCGACGTACAGTGTTATGTAACTTTTAAACATTAACCCGTGTATTTATTCATTTATTTTCCAACACTTTTATGTAGGTCGTATACTCGTGCCAAACTGCATTGCAGTTGGTAAGCTTTCCAGTATTTCGTGGATGATATAAGTATTTAGTTAAATGCATACTAAACTTAACCAACTTTAAGTCTTAAAAACTTCAACTGTTAGGTTTAACTATTTACACCGCCACATACTTAAACAGTTTATTTTTAACGTCTCTATTAGTCTTATTAAAAAAGTGACAAAACTATGAAAGTGGTTACAACTTATCACTCATCATCATCATCATTTCAGCCACAGGACGTCCACTGCTGAACATAGGCCTCCCCCAATGATTTCCACAATGGCCGGTTGGTAGCGGGACCTTACCTCTATATTTTTTATTTATTTGTTTTAAATATTTTAACTATGTTTTCATAAACTTAATTATAATCCGTTAAGTGTTTTTTTTAATTATAAAATCCGATCTTTTTTAATTAGTCAATGAGATTTTGTTAAAGAAAATGTCGACTCTACATTTATCGTACATATTATTAAAAGGCGCGATTCGCGTAACTTAAAGTACTTAATCAATACTTAATAAGGTTTCGAATAACTGAAATTGTGTCACCAATAAACATTATAAAAATAGCTATGTTAATTTTATTATTTCTTTACCCCCTTACTAATAAAACTTACACGCTCGTTGAACAGTGCTTTAAAGTGACGTTTAGTATGGAAATATCATTTTAAAACAGTGTTCAACAACTGTGTAACTTTTTATTAGTAAGGGGGTAAGTCTTTAAGACACATTAATTAGTGAGTAAGACTTAATGTATGAGCACTGGCACTCTCTGCCAGTCAACCTTTCTACTAAGCTGAAAAACATCTTTATGCGGCTTTTATGCAAAAGAATACAAAAACTGACAGAATACATTTTATTGCATTTACACCACAAAAAACTTACAAATAAAAGTAATAAGGAAAGTAGAAACTTTACAATATGCGGACGACTTATCGCTAGCAAGCAATTTCTTCCAAACACTAGTGACATAGTTGTTTAAATAAAGGCGAAGGTTATTAGTTACCTTTATGTTATATTCTTTACTACTTAAATAAAGATACAGAGAAAAAGTATAATATAAAGTTACATAATACTTAACATTATTAACTAGCCCAGAATTGAATGCGCAACCCTTTTGGTGCACTGCACCAATCTCCCAACAGTACCACTGGCGAATACTAGGTCTAAAATATAGGTTCACAAGCTCTAGACCCAATTCAGGCTGACCTACATTTCAGAAATAAACAAACTCGTGGATTTTTGCACAAAAATGGCCTAACTATGTTGCATAATTGTTACTGTTTTGTTTTTATTAATAGTTAGAAGTTTTAGAGATTAATTTATGTATAAGTGCCGTAATATCCGCATTTTGTTTTAATTTTGCCGTATTGCGGAAGCACACAATTTAATTCTGCTACTTGGTAAGCATTAAATCTAATTTTCACTATAAAAGATACAATCAAATTAATTACAAAACCAAAATGGCGTTTGAGAGAAAAAAAACCCGCGTAAATTAGGTCGAAAAGAAAATTAAAACGTCATTACAGATTATACAACAATTTTTGTTCGAGCGTGTGTGGATTTTGAAAATGGAACGCGGGCTGCGCGCGCCGCTCCATCGACCCGATATGTGTTATCGCCAGTGTAAGACCAACCTCCAGGCGGGTTGGCCGCATGCCTTTATGGGCGAGCTTCAATACCCCGGCGCGCCAAGCGTCGTAGAGGACGAGAGGCAGTATCGGGCTCCCTTCAGGCGCGCCCCACAGTACAGATGGCCCGCGCCGCAGCCCCCACAGCCGTCGGCCTTCGCCCCGTGGCGGAGGGCACCCGCGCCTCCTCGCCCTCCGGACTACCGACGGAGCGCCTCTTACCCAGGGAAGCCCGACGAGCCTTACCAGGTACGCTGTCATATTAAAAAGAAACGTCATAAAACCTCTTTCGTGAGCCACGTCATGTTTTTTTGTAAAAAGTATCGATTTTCCTAACAACTGAACGATTGTTATCTGTAATGTAACCAAACTGCTATAAACATAAAACATATGTATTTATGTTGACAAAACGAACACCTGACTGTATTTTAAAACGTTACGTAAATTAGCAACTTAAATTGTTTCGAACCTCTTTTTTGAAACGTCAAAACGTCAAACCTCTTTTCAGGTCTTCCAGTACGTAGTTTAATCGATAACTCGTCTCTGTCCCTCTTTATGGGGTGCGATAGGGACGGCATTTGTTTTATTCTCAAATCTCTTGCCATGAAAATGGTGATTTTGCGGTGACCCAATTCCCGACCGTTTGATCTAGTTTCGCAAAGGCTGTACCTACTTTGAAGGAAAAAATGTATTTTATCTGCTTAGTTTTTGACGCATTATGACGCATAGTAAAAATTCTGAATGATGTTATTCTAATATTTTTATTGTAACACAACTTTGAATGTTAGTCTAAAAGTTTACGCCTTTTTTAGTGAAAATAGAAAATGGCCTTTTCAATAACTCTGTTAGGTATTGAAGCTGTAAATTATTTTACTGAAATAACGTTTTACAAAGTAGTACGTCTTCTTAATCGAATAAAATAACAAAAAAGCAGTGAATTAACTATAATTAATTCACTGTTTTTTTGTTATTTTATTATTACAATAATAATTATTACAATGTTTAAAAATAGTTAAAAATTTTAAGTGGCAAATATCCCTCATCTGTGGCAAAAAATTAGCAAAGAAATAAAAAAAAAACAGTTTTTCAAGTTAATTCAAAACATTTAGGTACGTCTACTATGGAAAACAAAAGAAGGAAAATTGAAAATTACGCCTTGCTCGATTATACGTAATTTTATTCGTTTTAGAACTCTCTAGAGAGTAGAGACGTATTTTAACGTAGATTTAGAAATTCCAATTTATAATTATTACGAATTGGTTCAGTGTAACAAATAATTATCTTCTGTCCCTTAGACAAAGTGACATACGTGACAGTTTTAACTTCGAAATCGCTTCGTTATAGCTTTGTTATCCTAACTACTAATCTACGTAGTTCCTTCATAAAACCTAAGTGTGATAAACATAATTTAAAATAGTACATATTATTAGATAGTGAACTCGGAGCCTCTAAAGCTGAGTTTAAAGGATAGTATAAAAGACTTAATTTCACAACAATTTGCTAATGCGAAGTAAATATTTATAAAAAACGACGCTGTAAGACGTTTATTTGAATTTTTAACTGAAATGAAATTATTTTTTTTACAGAAAACAATTTAAATGTGTTTATTTACGTATCGTATGGTAGCTGAATGCTGTCTTAATCTACAATTTTTTTAAAGGAATTAGCATTGTCGTTCCCAAGAAAAAACAAAAAGTAAGAATAACTACTTGCTGAAAAGTAATTTTCATGAAATCCTACTGAATCCTACTTTAATATGAAAAAGTTCGTACCTACATATTTTGCAAATGATTTTTATTGAAATGAAAATAATGAATTTTCTTTAGTTAGGTACGGAGTATAAATAAATTAATGTCCCTAAAATACTTAAGTAAACCCTTGAAAAAGAAGTTTACGATTATTGTGACTGAGTTTCTTGCGCTGCTTCTTCTCAGCACTGGCCCATTTAATGTCCCGAGCAGTGGTAGGGTTAAAGTAATACGGCACCTGTAAAAGAGCTATTTAAAAGCTAGAGTTCAATTTCTAAAATTATACTTCGACTATCTTCATCAGTTTTTTTTATCCACAACAGGCAAGCCTTTGGCCTGCATCTCACCTGATGGAAAGTGATGATCACGCCGAAGGTGGAAGCGAGCTTCACACGGAATCCTCAACCACAGAGGAACTGGCTATCTTATCTTTAACTACTCGTACTGGAACACAACAATGCTGTTAACATTGTGGTTATGGCGACAGACTTAGGTAAAATGGTGGTAGCTACTAGCTAGCCAGGTGGACTTAGAACAAGTCCTACCACCAACCAAACCGAACAGAAAAATCTGCCCCCACTGGGAATCGAACCCGGGACTTCTGGGTCTAAAGTAGGTGGTCTTACCACAAGAGCACAGGCACGGGACTATTCCTACCTCTCGTTCCCACCGCTGCAACTCCTGTGTAGCCAGGATCTACAGCTTGTCCGCCAATAACCCAACCAGTGAAAGCCAAGTTTGTCCCGGGGGAAAGTTAAACTGTCATTGGACCCGCAACGAAATTAATCAGAAGAACATAGGAGGAGTTCGAAGTTAAGGTTCGACTAGACCATAGACAGGCAGAGGCGTTCCTAAGCAGTTGATTCTCTACATAATTTGTAATATTAAGAAGAGAGCAAAATGAAAAACCATATTTTTCTGCGTTTGTTTGAAAGGTGACGTCTTTATTCTTTTTTCTAATTTACTTTTAAATTCTGTCCTTGACAGCAGTTTATTAATAGATAGACGAATCCGTGAGCTCGCACTAGTCTACAAAATGCGTCGTACTTACTTACTACACGATATGAAACATGGTATCATACGTTATAATCATATGTTGTCGTACCAAGGCCGTGGTACAGTTTTCAGCATCGTACTGTACAATTTTGCTGAAAAATAGGTTCTATTACAGTTGGATAAGTACCAGTGCTTACATTGTGTTGTAGACTGTATACTGAATGACTTTCAGGGGGGTAGGAAATGCATAGAAGTGCTTTATTTTATATTTGTTCTTTTTTTAAAAGATACTTAACTCAATTTCTTTTCGAAATTTATTTCTCGATATATACAGTGAATATCGTGAAAATTTTATACTTTTACCGGGGAAGATTTTGGCGTCTCACCTGATGATCAGGCTGAAGGTGGCCTGAAGTCCTCAACCACAGAGGAACTGGCATCTCACCTCCAACTGCAGAACACCAAAATCTGTCAAAATTGTTGATTTATCAAATTGAAATTGTGCAATAAACAACGGGTACTTGTTTGTATGTGAGTAGAGATAAACATGGGTGTCTATGGCGACAGTAATCACTTACCATCAGGTGATCCGTCTGCTCGTTTGCCTCCTGTCACATAAAAAAGAGGTTTCAACATACTGTAGAGTCATCTTCATGTAAAGTTGGTGACGGTTGTCCCAAGGAAGTATTTTATCATTATACAGGGTGGAATTTTGTAATACCACCTGGAGGGAAAGTACTCTTAATATTAAAGATAGCAAATTTTTCTCAAAGAAAACATTCCTTTATTTTTGAAAAAAATAAAACTGCATTCAAAGGTTTCCAAAATTTTGCTAGCCACACCCGGGAATCGAACCAACTAAAATGTGTTAAAAATGACATCCTGTATTTTTATTACATCTATCGTTAGGGTCAAGTATAAGGATGATATCTCTCTAACAAACTTGATAAATCAAATGAAAGGAAAACCATGAAATCTTGAATTATTTTGTGCCTACTTGTAATTAGTCACAATATTACATCATTTACTTTTGCACTCGGCACCACCTTCAAATTGAAATGTAAAACAAAACATAGTATCAGATTTTCTTTATTCCTTCTCGTACTAAATGTGTCACTTAGAAATATTTAAATATGGAAAAATTTTAGAGGCCAGGAAAAATTTTAATTATGTTACAGAAAATTTTATGGTATGGTAATGAATTTTCGAAAAAATTTCGAAAATCCTTGAATGCAGTTCTCTTTATTTTCAAAAATAAAGGAATGTTTTCTTTCAGTAAAATTTTCTATCTGCAGTATTAAGAGTACTTTCCCTCCAGGTGGCATTACAAAATTCCACCCTGTATAGCAATCCACTGCTGGGCATAGGTAGGCCTACCTTAATTCAACTTGTTACATCCTGTCTCTACCAGAGACCTTTCGCAAGTCGTCACTAGAAAGATACACAAAATTACATTTGAAAGCATACTACCGTACCTTACGCCTTACGCGTCTTACACTATGCTTGACAAGATATCTTGTACCCCAGCGGATATTGGTTTTTCAACAGACATGACCCACAGTCACTTCAGCAGCTACCCGTATCCTAAAAAAACCTTTTCAAAAACTAGTTTTTAATAACGCTTCCGGCTCCATCATCAGACCAGCTCCATAACAAAATGTTGGATTGCCACCTGAATTACATTGCAAAATTTCAGCTCAATCGGTTTTCAGGAAGTGGGTCCAATTCAGATTGCAAGATTTGCTTGCTAAAGTGTGCAACTAGGTATGTTGTTTGACTTCGCAGCGTCTCTATGTTTTTATCTTTCACATTTTCAGGCGATATAGCACTAAACTACTTAATGTGTGCATTTACATAATGTATTTAAACTGAATATAACATACTTTACATACCTACTAAAAGACAATTCATTATGTACAGCGTTGACAACGAATATTGTATATTGTGTACAACTTAGTGACTTGTACCTATTGGTTCTGTAATTGAATACAAGCCAGCGGTTGCAAGTTCGATGCCTTTTAATGGCAGATGTTAGTGTCTTAAATTCTTCTTGTCGTGTCGACAATAAACCTACACAGTGTCAGCCCAAAACTCCTGCCACAAGAGTGGCGTTGTCAGTAGCCTTCATTAAATCTTCCTGCGTGCAGTTGTTTGGGCACGCAGGGCACGACATCATGTGCTTCATCGACTGGGGAACAAAACCACACTTGCACTCCAAGTTTGAGCCATCCAAGAATCCCCACCTGAACAGATTGTCCTTATAGATGGTAGTGTGATGAGTTAGTGATATGACATGTGTACTATCATCATCATCATCATCATCATTATCAGTTCATTTAGTCTCCACTGCAGGAGCACGACTCTCTCTAATTTACCAGAGGTACTTAAATGAAGTTATACCTACACCTACACTCCCCACTGGCCAGACGGGTTGGGGAGGCTGATCTTCACTTAAACGTCTCTTAGTCACCTCTTACGACATTCACGGAAAAAATGGGTTAAACCAGCTGTTTAATTCATCATCATCATTTCAGCCACAAGACGTCCACTGCTGAACATAGGCCTCCCCCAATGATTTCCACATCGCCCGGTTGGTAGCGGCCTGCATCCAGAGCCTTCCTACCTTTATCAGGTCGTCGGTCCACTTTGTGGGTGGCTGTTTTTATTCAGATTTATAATATAAAAATATGTAAAATATGGTATCATATAAGTTATGTTTTTGTAAAGGCCACATACCTACAGGTTAACAAAGTCTATCTTTCGAGACCTATTTATTGTATTTAAAATACCTTTATCAGAGCAAATAACAAACTATCAAATACAAATTAAACTGTTCAAAATACCCGCAATTACCTACTACACATTTTCCTGTATTTAGTGATAGTCACTAATTAGGTATTATAATTACCTGTTTATGAAAATTGCCTCAATTATTTGTCCTTTTCCAATTGACTTAGGCCCAGAATACACAGTGAAATACAGAAGTGACAATAATAATTTATTATTAACTAGCTTTCCGCCCGCGGCTTACCCCGCGTGGAATTTCGTTTGTTAAATTTTCCTGAATTTTCTCTGCTATAAACCTCACGGAGCCCGACACCTTTCCAACGAATGCAAAACCGTGGAAATCGGTTCTTGCGTTCTGGAGTTATAGCGTCAGGAAGGAAAACCCGACTTATTTTTATATAGTAGACAAGTCACTCGTTTTTTATTCAATACTTAGGCCCTTTCCAGGCGGTTGTACACGTCCCAAATATAGCTTGCCCTACCACCACTTCGGGACAACACATGGGCTGGTGCTGGGAAGTAGTGGCGGAAGAAACTCAGTCACTTTTGTCAGCTATTTCAATCACCATTAATTTCAGTTTATCTAGGTTGTCATATAGAAAATACAAGCAAATACGAAAATCATATGATTTCAGAATTCATATCCGAAATCACATAATGTTGTGGTATAATCACATAAACATCTGCCTGAAAAAGGAACCTTCGATTCTATGTTCTGAGCCTACCTCCTGAATGTAGGTATATAAATCGCGAGTAAATAGGTAAAATACTTTGAAAAAATATGTAGAGCTAAGCGAGCCATTTCCGCCCCGCATTGTCCCGTAAAAACTCGTTTTAGCAAACGTATTGTAGAACGTCTCTCTGCTTGCTTGATGAGCAAGATAACCTCAAAAAAATGGTGGCTGGATAAAAAAGCAAGAAAGCGTGCTTTATGGTGCTCCTTGGATACTTCATCATCATCATCATCATTTCAGCCATAGGACGTCCACTGCTGAACATAGGCCTCCCCCAATGCTTTCCACGTTGATTGATTGGTAGCAGGTCCAGCCTGGCCTGCGTCCAGCGCTTCCCTGCTACCTTTACGATGTCTTCGGTCCACCTTGTAGGTGGACGTCACACGCTGCGTTTTCCGGTACGCGGCCTCCATTCCAGAACCTTGCTGCTCCATCGGCCGTCAGTTCTGCGTACTATGTGCCCTGCCCATTGCCACTTCAGCTTGCTAATCCGGAGACTTACTAAAGAAGAAATTGCTTGAGATCTATTCTAATTGACCCTGACCCTTCAGCCCTCCGTTACCCATCAGGACTACGTAGGGAGTGTAGGCCAATTGCTCAATTTGCCTGGTATTAGAGGGGCGTGCTCCTGCAGTGAAGACTAAGGCCCAGAACAGACGGTGAAACGCAACTGCAACGAAACTGCAACTGCTAGTTACTTTTGAGTTGCATCTAAGTGTCTGCCATAGCGTCCGTTGAGAGACCACACATGACGCGACCAGTTTGACACTTTCAGTTTCTTCAGTTTCATTCATCAGAATCATCAGAAAATTGCGGTTTCGTTGCAGTTGCGTTTCACAGTCTGTTCTGGGCCTAAATTACATCCCTAGACAAGTGACAAAACGTGACAGCCGTAAGTTTTAAAAAAAATTGACATGTCCAGATGGTCTGGATTCCAGAATCTAGGGTTCACGCGTCATATCCTGGTTACCAAATTTTAGAGATAGCTCTTTGGGTGGGAAAATATTACCCACATTTTAAACTCAATCTTACCATTTCCTTACAAAGTCTTGCGTTAGTTACGTAAAAGCAAAAGGAATGAATCCATACCATTGTGTTGTTGAAAAACGTCGTGTTCGAACCAAAACAAACAAAAATGGCGGACATTTCGTTCGAATTTACAAGCGGTATCGGAATTTGACGTGGTATGTGTCTGTTTACGTGTGGTACACGTACCAGCCATGATTTTGGGTCATCGAAGAAAGAAGAAAGAAAGAAAAATAATTTATTCAATGAACACAACATCCTATTAATATTATAAATGCGAAAGTTTGTGTGGATGTCTGGATGTTTGTTTCTCTTTTACGCAAAAACTACTCAAAGATTTTGATGAAACTTTGCAGTATTATTGTTTATAACCCAGAATAACATAATTATAGGCTATAATTTATGACGATTTGTGACAAAGTAAATTTCACGCGGGTGATAGCCGCGGGCAAAAGCTAGTAATAGATAAAGATAACAATAATAATAAATTAAATGCGTTTCTTTCCATATTATTTTGATTGTAAATTGAACAGAAATATCGGCACACCTAAAAGGAAAGATTTTATAATATTATTATACCTACTTACTAGTATTTCGATCATTGATGATGTTGATTTTAACTGGGTCCTAATAAAAAAAAGTTGAATCATCAAACGTCATCTTGAAAATGGCAAGGTAACACTTTTCATGCAAAGATTTTTTCCAAAGACGTTTTCTTGGTCACTAATCTGCCTAAGAAATGGTTTTACCACCTACATAGTACCCTGAATTAAATGCGTCGTTAAAACAGTTTACAAAATTACGGCAATTGGGTTTTTCAAATAATTTTTATCCTAACTTTTTAAACTCGTGGCCAAACACCCCTGCCCAAAGCCGAAAAGAAAAACGCACCACATAATTAAGTACGCCCGTTTTCACAAACATTACTATGAGGTCTCACAGTGCGTCCCACAGGTTGACACACGAACCAATCACAGAGCTCTATTCAACGCTGTGCGTTCGATTTGCTGCTTCACTTAAGCAAGCATCGCTTGTGAATACGGGCGTTAGTTTTTTATACAGGGCAAAGACGCAGGGCAGATATGACCTACTTTTGGCTGGCGCAGTGCGGAGGTCCCGCCTACCGCCTACGTGAAACGGAACGTTGATAACTCCTTGGTTTTGTATTGGAAACAAACGAATGATACTATTGTTTATTGTTTACAAGTAAAGGGTGTTTTCGTACAACACAACTTTTATCTATGTATATTTTAAAGACTAAACCCTTAAAAAGAGGCTGACAGACATTTCAATCGTTGGATAACTTTTAACTGAAGAATAAGTTTGCACATAGACAGTTTCAGTATGGGAAATACGTCAAAATGACAAGTTTAATCTTCAGTTAAAAGATATCTAATGATTGAAAAATAAGCCCTTGAACCAATATTTATAACTATGTAATATTAAACCGTGAAAAAGAGACTGACAATAGTGATTAGTGACTGAGTTTCTTGCGCTGCTTCTTCTCAGCACTGGCCCATTTATTGTCCCGAAGCAGTGGTAGGGTTAATACTGGGACGTGTTAAAGTGCTTTTTAAAAGCCTATTTGCAAAAACAAAATGAGTTATATTATAGCCAGGTACCTCTCCCATACGTAGGTACTGACTGAGTTATATGTTATCTATAGTGAATAGGTAACTATTTCACCAAGTGTGTGGGAAGTGGGAAACACGCCAATAATTCCCAAAACCCTTATCAGGAACCAACCTGTTATCAACAAATCAGTGGCCCACAATGTGGTCACTGATAACAGCGATTGGTGCCATAAATATTGAGTTAATGACCTGTTATCAGTAAAAATAATGCTGGGTAATAAATTTTGAATGTATTTATAGCATTTTTTTCATAATTAACACCTTGTGGTAAACATACTTATGTATTTTTATCATCATTTAGTCTTCACTGCAGTAGCACGACCCTCTAATTCACCAGAGGCAAATGGAGGATTTGTCCTACACTCCCCACGCTGGCCAGACGGGTTGAGGAGGCCTGATGTTCGCTATATCCCTTCCCTTTGAAGGGAGCTAACTATATCCCTTCGTTCGTTCGTTTCAGCCAAATGACGTCCACTGCTGGACAAAGGCCTCCCCCAAGGATTTCCACAACGACCGGTCCTGTCAAAGTCAAAGTAAAAGTCAAAGTCAAAGTCAAAGTCAAAGTCAAAGTCAAAGTCAAAGTCAAAGTCAAAGTCAAAATTTCTTTATTAGTTTAGACTAATAAATAGTTCTTACAAATCGTCATTTTGGTCTTAAGGAGCCTCTACATGTCTCATAATCTTTTTACTCTGTGCTGCCCGCATCCAGGTTCTTCCCGCGACCTTCACTAGATCGTCGGGCCACCTAGTGGAAGGCCTGCCCACGCTACGTCTTCCTCCCATAGTCGCCTCTTAAGATATCCACACCACATGGTGGACGTTTTTCATTGTAATTTAAGATTTCTGATCTATTACATCGCATGCTTAGTTTTAAATGAGTTTACCTGTATTGATTAAAATAAGCCTTTAAAGACCATTAGTAAAGAGCTACTTGAATGACTCTACATTAGTTTCTAGTATTAATAAAGTAGTACAGTTAAGCCAAATGCTCTATTTGCTCTGACGATGACGATGATTGTCCCGTCTGAGACCTGAGCCCAGTACCTTTGAGAGTCGAAAGAATCCAAACTTTCATTCCTGTTATATAATCTACTTATATTTTCTACTATCTTTCCGCCCGCGGCTTCGCCCGCGTGGAATTTTGTCTGTCACAGAAAAACTTTATTACTTTACTATTTAAAAAAACCGCGTTTTGGACGCCCTCTGCCCCATCTAGGGGACATAGGACCATAAGTCAGTAAGTCATTTAAAAAAACCCGGATAAAAACTATCCTATGTCCTTTCCCGGGACTCAAACTATCTCTATTCAAAATTTCATCAAATTCGCTTCAGTGGTTTAGGCGTGAAAGCAAGACAGACAGACAGACAGAGTTACTTTCGCATTTATAATATCAGTATAAAAGTATAGACTAGCGGCCCGCACCGGCTTCGCACGGTTGCAATTGAATTTTTCGGCTTTTCTTTTTTATAAATGCATGTTTTTTTACCTAAAAACCTTCCTCTTGAATCACTCTATCTATTAAAAACCGCATCAAAATCCGTTTCGTAGTTTTAAGCATACATAGGGACAGACAGCGAAAAGAAACTTTGTTTTATACTATGTAGTGATAGTGATTCGTCCGATTTGAAAAAATATTTTTGTGTTGGATAGCCCATTTATAGAGGAAGGCTTTAGGCTATAAAACATCACTCTTCAGCCAATAGGGGCGGAGCAGTAAAGAAAAATGTTGCACAAGCGGTAAATAATTATTCAAACTATTTTCACGCGTACGAAGTCGCGTACGAATCAAACTTTTTGATCAAAGATGGTTGACAAATCTAAATTCCATATTTGAATGTTTTTCAGCTGAAAAGGCTCAAGAAAATTCATTTTCTTATCGCAGCCGTAAAATTCAAGGTTCTGGCCGGTTATGTAACCACAACACGGGGCATATACCCGTCTCGCTCTATCGCTTTGTTTCGCGAACGAGAGACAGAGACGGGTAGAGTCGTCAGTGTCAACTTTCATAGTGTAAAGAGGTGTAATGCAGTTTTGCGATGCTCTTTTTATTTTTTATTTTCTTTTTTCGAACGCCGATTTGAAAGAAAAGTTAAATGCATTTGACACGATAGTCCAGCCCCCCTAGACAAAACGCACTTTTTGATCGAATCGAAAATCGAATCCGTCAAAACTCCATACAAAAAAGGGGCTTTTCGACCACTTTGCGACTGGTTTGCGATTATAATTTGCACTTTGTCTAGACCCACAGCCCCTTTAGACAAAACGCACTTTTTGATCGAATCGAAAATCGAATCCGTCAAAACTCCATACAAAAAAGGGGCTTTTTGACCACTTTTCGACTGGTTTGCGATTAAAATGTGCACTTTGTCTAGACCCACAGTAATAATGACATGGTCAACATAGTGGTTGGTGGTTTGCTTGCCGCAGGTGTTGTGAGTTTGAGTCCTAGCTGGGGTTATAAAGAAGTTGACACCATTATCCTTTTAAGATAACTCTTTAAAGGCTATGTCAGTCACTTTGGTTTTCTTGATGTCTTCATTTCTGTTTCGATCACTTGTTTGCCGGTTTTAACAAACATTCAAGTCTACTATTATGTTTTACAGGCCATGTATTTTATGGGATGCCGTAAATAGTAGATTCGTACTCTGTGACTCTCCCATAGAGGGCTCTCCTTGCCTCTAGCAAGGGACCTCATTGGCTGAAATCAATAAAATGACAACTTTGTGACGACATTGCCCTAGTCTATTGTTTCTTACTACATCTATATTTATACTAATATTATAAATGTGAAAGTAACTCTGTCTGTCTGTCTGTCTCTCTTTCACGCCTAAGCCACTGAACCGATTTTGATGAAATTTGGCATAGAGATAGTTTAAGTCCCGGGAAAGGACATAGGATAGTTTTATCCCGGTTTTTGAAACAGGGACGCGCGCGATAAAGTTTTTCTGTGACATGCAAAATTCCACGCGGGCGAAGCCGCGGGCGGAAAGCTAGTAACTACATATCGCTACTTTTCACGTCATAATGTACTTACAAACCCATCCTAAATGGTACCCAACAGCGGCAGGGCCCGAAATTTGCACGCTTATCGGTCATTGACAGATAACACGTTTTTTGACCCCACCAACTGGGTGAGCGGGTGAACATAATACTTGACGTATTACTGTTACGTCAAACACTTTATCAATGACAGAAATGGGAACAGGTGTTTCAAAACAAAACAATTTACATGTAAAATTGGGTACAAAAGTTTGACTTATCATTGGGTCATTTAGTCTCCACTGCAGGAACACGACCCTCTCTAATGTACCAGAGGCAAATGGAGAATTTGTCCTACACTCCCCACGCTGGCCAGACGGGTTGGGGAGGCCTGATGTTCCCTTAGTCGCTTACGACATCCACGGGAAGAGTCAGGGTGGTGGTTTAATCCACAACGACGAAGGTCTTGGCCTGATGGAAATTGACGATCTGGCCGAAGGTGGAAGCGAGCTTCACCCGGAATCCTCAACCATAGAGAAACTGGTTATCTTACCACTAGACCGGATAGGTCATGGGGAAATTCAGGCGATGAAATCCTGAACAAAGTCTGTAATAGACTGAAATTCAACAGGACTATACCCACCCCTCGTTCCCACCGCTGCAACTCCTGTGTAGCCAAGATCTACAGCTTGCCCGCCAATAACCAAACCAGTGAAGGGCAAGTTTGTCCCGGGGGAAAGTTAACTGTCATTGGACCCGCAACGACAAATTAATCAGAAGAACATAGGAGGAGTTCGAAGTTAAGGTTTGATAATTCTATGAGCATAAAATATACCTATCTGATATTGCCATCCAAAACAGATAGTAGTTGCGCAAATACAAAATTAGGTCATCAAGATGCACCTGTGGCATCTGTGTCAAGTTAAACAGAGGTCTTATCTCGTTGCAATAGAGGCTGTTTTCCAACATAAATGTAAAGCCAGATGTGCTACAACTTGTACATTGCCTATCTGGTGTTTTGGTGTGAAAACTGTTTCTTTACTTAAACTTTTTCGGTCGTTTGATTAATGTTATGTTATCGGTTTGTTTTCGACGATTTTGTTTATGTTTTGTTTATTATGGCGCATAGAGACCTTAACATAAAGAATTTTGAACTTTATTGGTCTTATTAATAAAAGTTACACCCTAGTTGAACTCTGGCTTAAGTTGTCATTTAGTATGGAAATGTCATTTTAATCCGGTGTTCATCCTAGGCGTTTCTTTTTATTAAAAAGGGGGTATATGTTTAGGAGCTAATTTTAAGAAGAATTCTTGACATTGGTCTTCGATCAGGTTCACCGCCGCAGATCTCAGAACGCATCCATTCCAATATGGGAAATCCTTGACAGTTTCAGAGTAGGAAAATTCTTCATTAAAAAATATCCGACAATTTTATTGTTATCAGTGTTCTCTTGATATTTGCAGTATCTTTCAAAATACGCCCCCTAATAATTCAGAATTAAAAATATTTATTTTCTTTTTAACAAACTTTGCAATGCAGTACCTCTAGTAGGAAAAACTTTCGAGTTCGTTTCGTTGCGTATTCAAAGTGTCATCGAAAAATTTTGTATGAAAAATTAAACAGCGCCCCCTAGGGCGGCTATAATATAGGGGGCGCTGTTTAATTTTTCATACAAAATTTTTCGATGACACTTTGAATACGCAACGAAACGAACTCGAAAGTTTTTCCTACTAGAGGTACAGTAGACAGCCTGAAAACGTAACATGTAAATATATAAGGAGAAACTAACTGACTCACTGACATATCAACGCACAGCCTAAACTTGAAAGGGACGTAGCTTAGGTACCGTAGAGGTGCACTAAAAAAGGAATTCCCGAAATTCCCACGGGAACGGGAAATAGCGGGAAAATTCTTTTGTATGAAAAATCTAAACCGCTTAAGTTAGACGCTTGAAATTTGGCATGCAGGTACCTTAGTAAACTTAAAGCTTAGTTACAACAGGATATTGCAAAATTCCCACGGGAACGGGAGTTAGCGGGAAAAAACACTGTATGAAAAAATCTAAACCGCGTAAGATAGATGAAGGGGGTAAAACGGGATCCACGCGTATGAAGTCGCGGGCAGCCGCTAGTTTTCTATATTCGTCACGTTTCCAATATTCGCCACAAACTAGCAAAAAGATGTGGCTATCCGTTCCCACTCCTTTCAATGTGGGTGATTGATTGCGGTTAGATGTGGGGAGGGGGTAGAAGGGGGTTGATAGTATCACTCAATAACTGGGAGATAGAACTATCAATTCTTGGCTAACAAATAGAAGAGCAATTAGCAGGACTTCATAAAAAGTTATAAGCCAATTAGGTAGCAACTTTTTGCAATTACGATTTTGAAACACTCCTCACAAAAAATATATAAGAGATTAGGGCTTGTTCACACGGCGATATCCCGTTTTTTTCAGGATTCCGTTTACGTCAATCATTCCGTTTGCAGCATCCCGCAAATTGGTTATTTTAACTACGAATTAAAAAACCGGGCCAGGGGGATTCGACCAAACAAGAGTTAATATTAATCTCAGAATAAACTTGTCATTTTGACATATTTCCCAAACTGAAACTGTCTATGTGCCAGTTATACCAGGAGTTATTCTCGAATAAAAGTTTGGTCGAATCGGGCCTAAAAAATAAAAGAAGCTGCGGTTAAAAACTAGTTAAAATAAACCTAATAATAAATTTTGAGAGCTCTATCCTACTAAACTCAGTGTTTACCGTCTCTTATCTCTTATCAGTATCACTTATCTGTTATCAGCGACAGATGTTATCGGTGGGCTAGAAGATGCTGTACCAATTCTTTTCTCAAAACGAAACTTGCTGGTTCGTTGAAGAAAAATTGTTATGATATGTATTTTGGGAAATGTCTTAATAGTGTTTCTTAAAAAACCGATACTTAAAACTTGGTAAATGATAGTGCTTAGTCAGTGTCTAATATGTAGACGCCCGTATTCACAAACGACGCTTGCTTAAGTGAAGCAGCAAATCAAACGCACAATGTTGAATAGAGCTCGTGATTGGTTCGTGAGTCATCCTGTGCGTCCACGCGCACTGTGAGACCTCTTGGTAATGTTTGTGAATAAGGGCGAGAGTAAGGTACCTAGAAGTCTAGAAGGGTAGGTACATAAAAGAGTCTTCTAATCATAGCTGAAACTACGCAGTTTAGCAAGCAGAAGTAGATAATATCAAGTACAATCATTTTGCGCCTAGTGGAAAAGCGGAAGACATTTCTACACTCTGCTGAATTGCTCTACATTTAAGTTGAAATAGTGCTGTTCGTTCGTTGATTTTAGCCAAATGAAAAGTGGGCTGTATAATTACTAAAATTATCTTGGAATATTTATTAAATCTAGAGCTATACAGCCTAAGGCAGTCCACTGCTATCTGCTATACGTAAACCTCCCCTAAGCAGGGGAATCAATATTCAATAATATTTGTCATACAATGTTATTTGACGTTGGCGATATGAGCACTATAAAGTATGTTTTTCAAATCAAATCTTTTATTGAGTACAGGCCCTTTACAGGGCGCTTGTACACGTCCCAAGTATAGCTTGCCCTACCACCACTTCGGGATAACATATGGGCTGGTGCTGAGAAGAAGTGGCGGAAGAAACTCAGTCAGCCTGTTTTTAAATTTTAAATAAATTAAATTTTGTTTTTGAAAGACTCTTTAACTCTGAAATTCACAAAAATCATAATTTTATTATTGAAATATTGATCGTTTTATCAATTGGAAATGAATTGACATAACATCTCACGCCCTGTCGCAAGTGGGGCATAATGATGATAGTAGGTACTCTTCTATCGCGAGGCATAGATGAGACGACGCGCAGAGAGGTCAATCGATACTATAACGGGACTATTCCTACCTCCTCCCAAGGTTTCGAACCAACGTCTCAATTCTTTCTCAACGTATCAAACAGCGTCTTTCTTCCATCGTCCAAAGTCGTATTCTCACTTTCTTTGGCCATATTACACGTGGAGGCTTCTGTTGAACGACTTGTCGTGCAGGGGAAGGTTGAGGGCACAGGAGCGCGCGGCAGGTCGCCCATGCGCTGGACTGACCAGGTCAAAACCGCACTCAATGGTCCACTCCACGAGTGCACAAGAAAGGCTGCAGTGCGGGAGGAATGGCGACGGATTGTGAGGCTTGCCACCGGACCGGGTGTGACGACCACGACCACTCTGGCGAGAGTATAGCAACGAAGAAGAAGAATTCCCACCTCTCTTTACCACCGCTGCACCTCCTGTGTTGCCAGGATCTACAGCTTGACCGCTAATAAAAACCCAACCAGTGAAGGTCAAGTTTGTTCTGGGGTAAAGTTAAACTGTCATTGGACCCGCAACGAGCCTGCGCTGCCCGCATCCAGGGACCTCCCGCGACCTTCACCAGATCGTCGGTTCACCTATTTTAAATAAAAAAATCAAACTTTATATTCGTAGCATTCTAATCCGCTGATGATTGTAGTCTTTACTCATTTAAAAATAAAAGTAGGCACAAATTCGTAGCTTTGTAGCAACATACATACACTGTCGCCTCTGCCCCATATTCTTTGACATTGTGACGCGTTATCTATAGGAAACATGATACTATCGCTGTCTGTTTGTCACACATGTGCTCCATCGTAAATAGAAATGGAAATGCTCCGCCAATTGAAGCGTTTTGTTTTTATTATTTTGATGATATTTATGTAGCAAACAAATTATTTAGGTGGTTATAAACAAATTTTGTCGTTGTAGAGTCGATGTAACACGTTTTTGTTGTAAAAACGCGTTTGTTGCAATCTGACAAAATGTCACAGTGTTGCTGGCTTTGCTTTTTAATTATTTAGCAAAAAAAGGACATTTTGAAAGAAAGAAAGAAAGAAAACATGTTTATTCAGTATCACATAATTTACAAAATAGAAAAATATATTTAAATGTACCATCGGCAACAGTGTTAACTATCCATTACCTGTCATGTCGTCTCGTTCTATCGCAAAGAATCACCATTTTTGATGAGAGCGAGAGCAAAAACGGAAATGGATAGTTAACAGTGTGGCCGTGTGTGTACATACACAAAATACTGAAAAGGTGAGCCACTCAGCATGTGTCGTAGCATTTCAGGAATACCAAGAAAGAAGCTTGTCTTGAATGTCAATAGCATACTATCTTACTTAAAATCAAAATTGGTAAAATGGTTGATGATTTTTAAGTAATAGGTCAAGCAGTTGATTCTTAACGATTTCGAGGTACAATCTGAAACACTTCACATTAGTCCTGAAAATCCAGTAAACTGTAAAATTATGTTTAGTTAAGTTAAAAGTTATTTAATTGAGTCTCCAAAGAAGTGACGTAATAGCTTTAAACAGTTAAATAAAATCTATTTATTTATTTGTTTATTTTAATCTATGGAAAACTATGTTTTTAATTGAATGCACTTATTATTTATGTGTTTATTTACCTGCACAGTCTTGCTACATGGACGAAGCCACTCTGTTCTGTAGTTGAATAATAAATTCGTTTGTATCTATGTATATTGGTAGTTAAGACAGTCGCTGACAAAAGTAATCATGAATAAACTTAAGACTGGTAGGGCAAGCTATATTTGGGACGTGTATAAGTGAATAAACTATTTTTGAATTTGAAAAATATTATAAAAAAATACTGGTTTAACACAAAACTTTGCATACCCATAACTTTTTCATGGAACCATTTGAAAACTTCTTATGTATTTATAATAACTATTACGGGACTATTCCCACCTCTCTTTCTCACCGCTGCAACTCCTGTGTAGCCAGGATCTACAGCTTGACCGCCAATAAAAAACCCAACCAGTGAAGGTCAAGTTTGTCCCGGGGGAAAGTATTGTATACCCTCGAAAATAAAGGCTGTCAGAGTAGAGGTGACTGAGTTTCTTGCGCTGCTTCTTCTCAGCACTGGCCCATTTACTGTCCCGAAGCAGTGGTAGGGTTACAGTAATGCTGGGGCGTGTAAAAGTGCCTTTTAAGAGCCTATTTGCAGAACATAAATTACTTTTATGACTCTTTAATAAAAACAACATTAAAAAAATATTAAGGCGAATAAATTGAGTACATTTTTGAAGTCGCTTAAAAAGCAAGAAATAAACATATTAATAAACGATTAAAACTAAGTTACGCCCGTATTCACGAATATTACTATGAGGTCTCACAGTGCGCGTGAACGCACAGGGTGACACTAAAACCAATCACAGAGCTCTAATATTCTACGCTGTGCGTTCGATTTGCTGCTTCACTTAAGCAAACATCGTTTGTGAATACGGGCATTAATATTTTTTAGTGTAACACTGTTTCCAGCGACTGTACTTCGAATATAGACTTGACATTTAAAGTCTTCCTACATTCTGCACCAGATGTAGTAAGAAGCAACTCTAAAATAGTCTTAGCCCTTATTCCCTTGTCAATACGACTCAGTTTTGTTTTAATTTAAGCCTGTTTTCCACCGCTAGAGGAATGAACTAGGGATGTCTAGTGGAGCGGTGTTCGTATAGAAAGGTCATAGCAGACTTATCAACTCGGAAAGGGATCAAAACCGTATCGCCTTTCGTGCGCTGTCAACCGCGAGGCGAGGCGTTTACGTTACGTTGCGGATACTTAAGTGTGCGTTGCAGTATGGAGTTTCATACAAAGAATACAGACCGCCTCGAGTTGATACAGTTACGATCCCTGTCCGGGTTGACTAATGTGTTATGTCCTTGTAATAAGATTGCTATCCCATCGAGAAAAAGTTGCCTGCGTTTTCGAATCGGAAATTAAGAGATCCGCAGGAGAACCAAAGTGACTGACATAGCCCGCAGAATCGCTAAATCAAGTGGCAGTGGGCGGGGCACATAGCTCGTAGAGACGATGGCCGTTGGGGCAGAAAAGTTCTCTAGTGGCGACCACGGGCCGGAAGACGTAGCGTGGGCAGGCCTCCCACTAGGTGGACCGACGATCTGGTGAAGGTCGCGGGAAGAGCCTGGATGCGCAGCGCAGGACCGGTCTTTGTGGAAATCCTTGGGAGAGGCCTTTGTCCAGCAGTGGACGTCATTTGGCTTAAACGAACGAACAAACTTATCTACTTATACTTATAATAAATCTGTAGAGAGGTCAATTCTGTACATGAAATATATTTTCAAAATAACTATCAGGGGTGTAGTGTTTGTATCTACGTACAGATACAATACGCTGTCTCACGTACACAAGTGATAGGCAGTCACGTGACGTCGTTACGAGTGGGACGAGTCAGTCGTACGGCAGACGCCGACGAGTACGGACGTGCCGCAGTGAGACGCTTGGTGTGACGGTGAGCCAGTGTGCACATTTACAAGTGGCGACGAGGATAAATACACATTTTTTGAAAAATAAGGAAAATAAAAGGTCAGTAAAATACATATTTTGAAATGATAATTAATTTNAAAAAAAAAAAGAGAGTGAGACGTATGAGTACAATAATTCAGTCGGTGTTATCGCGGTATAGCGATCTCTTCCATACTTCTATTACAATAATTAACCTTACATTTACTTGACAAAACTTTCATTAAAATTTATTAACAAGGAAGGGATGTAGTGTTTGTATCTACGTACAGATACAATACGCTGTCTCACGTACACAAGTGATAGGCAGTCACGTGACGTCGTTACGAGTGGGACGAGTCAGTCGTACGGCAGACGCCGACGAGTACGGACGTGCCGCAGTGAGACGCTTGGTGTGACGGTGAG
Source organism: Ostrinia furnacalis (assembly GCF_004193835.3). Lineage (NCBI taxonomy): Eukaryota > Metazoa > Arthropoda > Insecta > Lepidoptera > Crambidae > Ostrinia > Ostrinia furnacalis. The sequence continues at coordinate 21,612 of NW_021135568.1, read as the reverse complement.
CCAGTGTGCACATTTACACACACACAAATGTTTGTANCAATGTTGGCAACACTTCTGAAATGTCAAAATTCCGTCGAATTAAAAATCAGAGTATAATTTAATTTTCGCTATTCAATCACACACTCACGATTGCAACCGAAATTGAACTGATCTGCCCCCTAGACAAGTGGAAAAATCTCCCGAATTGATCTGCCCCCTAGACAAGTGGCAAAATCTGACATTCCATTGGGACGGATTCGATTTTCGAAAAGTGTGACTAGTCTAGTCTACTAATAGACCCACTGATCGCGTTCGAAGCACCTGTGTGGCGCTATAGTCGTCACGACATGCAACGAGACAATGGGCCAACTATCCGGCCGCCGGATATCCGGCTATCCGGCCTAGCAGCTGGCCGGATATCCGGTATCCGGTATCCGGCCAAACAACTATCCGTTTCATCTCTAGCGTAAACTGGCATCACCGTACGTGATACTGCATAGTTCTTATTTCTAATCTCGAGGACAAAGCACGAGCATAATTTACCCGACAACAGTGCCTACATAAATTACATCGTGCTACATGGTCCTTCGAGCCGGATATGAACCTATGGATGTGCAATCCAAATGCAAACATAAACCCGACTAACACTAAACTGTGCAATAGCTTTGATTGCAATGTTCCAAGGTTCAGACATAGTTTCAAGAAGTTTTGGCCATTTTAACAATACATATTGCTAATGGCTATTAGCGTAGGTTAGTACTAATACAAGAAACGGATGCATTTTACATTGCATTTAACGTTTACTCAAGCCGTGACGCACGTATTACGAAACTACGCAGTCGTTGGGCAAGCACAGGACGATCCACAAGTATGAAGTAGGTTAGTATATCAATCCAGTTCATATCATATAGCCTGCTATATTCTCCTTATAGTAAAGAGAATAAGGACCATATTAACTGGATGGATGGATGGATCCACTACCCACGCAATAACGCACCAGTGACTTTTTCTGGGCACCTTTTCTAGGGCATCATTTCCGGACCTTTCCTTTTGAACTTTTTCCGCTCAATGGACAAAAATAATCTTGGGAAATCTTCAGGTGATTTTACTGGCAAATGTGAGATGTTATGATGACATATTAGATACTTATAACATTATTAAGTGTACCTAATACATATAAAGCCAAAGCAGCAAATAAGTAGGTATGTCTGTTTTACGTAGCTATATGTAATTGGACATAATACCATGATTTGCAATATCGGAAATAAAATTGAACACATTTTATTCTACTAAAACTGGGCTGCTGTACAAAGTAGGTACGACATTGTGACTTTGCTTACATGTCTCTAAGTTAATTAAAAAACATTGATGTCATAGTATGACCCCGGAACCAGTGGTATTTAAATACATATTAAAAAATATACATCATAATAACAAATAAAATCACCAGGATGTGACAACATTACCTATGTCCCAAGTTACCTACTACAGTGATAACAAATTATCAACATGGCGGGGCCTCGTAAACATACTGGACTTTAGCCCCAATGAAAAAAATATTCCACTGCAATATAAATTTTATTGATTGGTACACAAATTACAACTGTCTACAGCATTTTTGCGCACGGGTTATGCATAGCTTATTTTTATTGCTTTAATACCTAGAAATAAGAATAACAACAAAAAATTGTTCTGAATTTGCTTTTATGTGTAAAAAATAGAAAAAATCATATCAATGAATGTATGAAACATGAACATAGAGATGATTTCATTTGTTGCCAAATATTTTTTTTCTTTCTTTCTTTCATTCTTTCTAATTATTAAAACATACCAAACATCCATTTAAGATTCATTATCACAAGAGAAAATTTAAAATAGGGTCCAAATATTGATTAAAAATGAAAAATTCTAATTTGCGGTCATGTTCCATAGAAGATTTTTGTCGTAAAAATCTAACCCTATCATGCTTTCAGTTTACTGGCCTTGGTAACGTTGTCTCTCAAATCCCACTTCATTTTGATGAAAGCATGCCCCTTGTTCTTGCAAATAAGCCCCCATAATTATCTATAAATATATCCCAATGAGAATGTGACGTGCATCTTTAGAGACATTCTACTATGAAGATGGAAAATTCAAATCGCTATAACTCTTTAAAAAGCAAATATTTTCGATTTGTAATCGCACTTTTTTATATAAATTTGCTTATATAATCAGAATATAATAAGTAAAATCCATGCGCAAAAAAACAATTTTTTTTGTTGACCGGTGTTATTAGTAGATAAATATGGTGATGCAGTTTCGCATATAGGTAGGTACCTACATAGTATTAAGAAGCCATTAAGAGCTATGCCTAGAGATGAGAAACTAAAATAGTATTCAAGTATTTATTATACAGCTTCACACGTGATCGCGTTTAGTGAGATTGATGAATTTTCCAAAAAAAATTTCGTAAAATCCTGTAACTTTATGATTTTTAAACAAGGAAATAGCCTATAAATGATTGTATTCAAAATTATAAAGCAATAAATACGTATTTTATACTTACGTGTAAGTATGTATATCTACTTTTATTATGACTAAGGATGACTGATGATAAGATAAAATGATAAATATATTTTTCATAAAAATATCTATATTTCCGTATCATTTTATCTTCTAAGCCTTTCAAGAGATGGATATCCATCATTAATTATTATGTTAATTAAGGTATTAATAAGGACAGGGGGTCCAGTAAAGGGCCCTGTGGCCTGCAGCTCTGCAAACTGTTTCAGTGCGTCTTGCAACGTTTTCAGCAGTGGGAGTGTAGGTTAGAAATGTCTCTTGAGTCGGTCAAAACAATCATTTTCTTTACGCATAGGAAACAATCCAAGGATAGGGTATTTTATAAGTCAATGCAGAGCAATGGTAGTGGCATGCACCTATAAAGTCCAACACAGTGGCGAATGAGTTTGTTGTGGAGCAAGTACAAAAAATAAAGACTATAAAGTTTAACGATTTGTTAGATTCAGTAAAATAACATGACATTTTTTATTTTATTTTAAGTTTCAAAAGGTCACAATCACAATGTATCTAAAATGTTATCCTTAATAATTTATTTTTGTTTGCCATTTTAAAACCACTACGTGCACAATTCCGTTTTCTAGCATGTTATTAAGCACGTACTCGTAACTCTTACATAATAAAATATTATGAATATTTATAAGTCCTTCGTGTTAATTTTGCAGAGATCGTGATTTATTTCACTGGCGGAATAATCCAGAGTTCCAGACCCAGAGTGAAATATGTAGGTAACTAGCCATAAAACAACATTCCTGTAAAACAGTTTAGGTATTTTATACTATAATTTAGGTATGTTACCTTTAATAAATAAATAAATTATGTAATACGCTAATGTTAGAATCCTTACAAAGCCTGCTACTGAAGACCAGACGTAATTTGACACTACATTATTATGCAATGTAGCTAGATCCTCAAACCTACTTTGGTTTCTTATAAGCGGTTTACGGTCACTTCGATAGATAAAATAACACACAACAAAATAAAATTCTGTATCTAGGCGACGTAACATGAAATTTTCATCCTGAAATCCTCCGTAACGTGTTTTTCATAGTATTATCCCATACGAAGCTCAAGATTCATTCCAGATTCTCAGGATTTGTGGGGGAGAGAGTAGGTAGTGTATACCTTTACAGAGTAGTATTTAGCGTACTGAAAAGATTTCAGATCCGAGCAAACGAGGTTCCTTGCTTACCGCATCCGCAGATCCGAAATCTTATCCGAAATGCTAATCCGTATAACATGGTCACAATTAATAGTGTGGAGCGGTGGCCACAGACATTACATTGCACGGTGATTCACCCATAGGCCAAAAATCCAAAAATGTCACTGTCTAATCCCGGCCCGATGATGTCCCTAGGTTATTCACCAGTAACCAAGCTATCAAAAACTATAAATAGTAATGTAATTAGGTCAAGGTTTCATTCAGTTTTGTGCATCGGAAGTGAGGGCATCTCGAGTCTAATTACCGCGACATGTGAGTCGTCGAAAGTTGATCACTATGTTATTGAGTGTTACTGTGCCAAATCAAATGTTTAAGTGTGGTGATCATATGGAGGTTCAAGAACAAGGCTATGTACTTTTATTATCAACCATTTTTATTTTTTATAATGCTCGGTTTCTTTTTATTTAATTTTTTTAGAGACCCACTTTTTTCGAAAAAAAAATTCCTTAACTTCTATTTCAATTAGACTTATAACTTTTGAAATGCCTTGTAATGCCATGAATTATTTTTTTTTAAATAGAAGTGACTGTCCCTAATAAGGGCATATACGTTTCATCTGCCGCTTTTTGCCTCTTTTTAAGTTATAGGGTATCAAAGTATAATTTTCGGAAGTATTAAAAATAAAACATTTTTTAAATATTACTTTTATGTTGTTTTAGGTAAAATTTTCAAATGTTTCGTTTCGAGGATGATGATATTGACCTTTGGCACTCTATACATATAGGGTAGTTCGAAGGAAAAAATGATCATATTCTTAACAATTTGATCGAAACTTCGTGCCTAGCGGATAACGTTGAAAATATTGATTTAGAGACTGTAAGTGGTAAAATTAAGTATGTATGTCCACGAATTTACTTTTTATGGGCAAAAGCAATTCGAACTAAATCTAAATTAATAGAAAAGCACTCTAATTGGTTGAATTATGTCGAAAATATTGATGTTGAGCTAACTGATTTTCGTTTACCTCATCACGATGACGCTAGGCGGTTTTTCTTGAACTCTGAAATTTCAACTGAAATTACTGGTATCAAGAAAAATCTACTAGATCGGTGCTCGACCATACTCCAGTGTCTAAATTCAAGATAACATTAATAAGACGAAATTCGAAGAGTTCGCTTTAGAGACAGCTCGACAATTAGTTGCCAAGTATCCTTGGTAGTATAATATAGGTACCTGCTTCCGTTCACAAAGTACTAGTTCATGGTACTAATGATAGATCGCCCGGTGCTTTGTCCTGCTGGAAGGCTCTTCTGGAAGGACTGGTCTTTTGTTCTAAACGTCCTGCCAGAAGATTATCGCAAGTCCTGCCCGCAGTACGCAATTTGTACGTGTTTGCTTGCTGGTCCTTCCAGCAGTACGGTGACCTTCAAATTTGAACTCATCCTCACCAGAAGTAGTAAACACTTGGTTAGTGTTTATTAAATAAAAAGTCATGTCGTAGAATCATTTTGTTTAACCAGTATTTTACTTTTCTTAATATATTATAAACTTGTTTATCTTCTTTCAACTTAACTAATAGGAACTATAATAAGGAACTTTAAATTAATTACTTTGGTACGTCACTTTGTATTAGAAATTACACCTATCACTTACAAATACACTACAAATTAAAAACAAAAACAAGAAATAAATTATAAATGTTTGATTAGGCTGGAATAATTCACATTCATTATAATATTATCGCCAAAATGTTGCCGACTCCACGCCCGGCGCGTCAAAATGTGTCGCGCGAGCGCGAACGCGCTGCCCCCGTGTATACTCGTGCGCCATCGGGCTCCGACTAACGGTTAGTCGCGTTTTTCGATCTTGGGCACTATTGGGTGAAAGAGAGAGAAACACTCTATTTTTTCGTGTAAATTTGAAATTTGTACAATGTATACTTACGAAACTGTGATCTTTTAATTTTGCGTCCTACCGGAAGTACTTTAAGTCCTGCTGGCAGGACTCCGGGCGATCTATCACTAATGTTATAGATCACGCTTTATTGGCAATCGGGCAGTTGTCTGAAGAACAAACACATTAAATCATTTAGACGCAATTACACACGAAATTTGAGCCGCATCTTGACCAATACAGATTAGGTCAACAGGCTTCTTCTTCAGTCAGACCCCCTCTTATCAAGTCTACGTAAGTTAAGAGTTAAAAAAGATGCCCTATCAAAATGTGCACTGGATTTGTTATGTTTAAAATATTATTTTTTGTGTTGAAAATTGGAGTTGTTATGTATTTAAAATTAATACTATGTATTCTTGCAATATTATTCCATACCTTTATAGTTAACTATTCATATAAATAACCATTATCACAACATTCTAACATTAAAAGTCGCAGTATTAAATGTTTTAGATTTTTTTGTCTAAAACAAAATTACTATGAGACATTTTTTCACCTGAAAGTAGACATTTGTGTTGCGAAATGTCATAATTATGTTTAAATTTTAATTATTTGTGTTTATTCTAACATGTTTCAACGTATAATATAAAGAAAACCACTTTATTTTGAAGTTAATTATTAATTTATGGCCGCCTTAGTACGGAGCGTGAATCACAGTGCATTGTGGGCATGATAACCGACATCATAGATAGACCAATATACAGATCCGGAATCAAAGAGTAGGTAGCCCTAATGCAGCACTGGTTCGTGGTGAAAAGAACTCAACAACGAGCGAATGCTCTTAAACAGATGTTTCTGCAATTCTTTTACGATTTTCTTTTAGACGTCCAGACTTAATTAAGATACCGGTTCAACATTACTTAAACGGTGACAGCAAAGTCATTGCAAGGTCTCGCTCGTACCTATATCGTATTATTTAGGTATGTCTCGTCTCGCTCGAGTTCAAGCTATTGCCGATTTTTAGAATTACATAATAAATGACTCTTTTATGGAATTAGAATTGTTGGTTTATGTATTTCTGCGTTTTACATTTCCGAATGCATTTACCTGATGCTAACCCGAAGGCTGACGAGCTACATGCTTTTCTGGGTTGTTGTTGTTTTTCTGCAGAAGCTAGAATTTTAAATGTTCTTTTTAAATAATATCATTATGAATAATACGTTACAAGTGGGCAAAATTGGCTATTACAGGCAGGATTCCAGACAAAAGTTTTAGTCGCCTACACGACGAGTGTGTAAAATTATCTGGGGTACTTAAGCAAGAGCAAAATGCAAGATACATTTACCTCAATTGCACACAATCAGAAAAGAAACCGAAATAAGAACGTTTACATAAAAAGTTCAGTAACCTGTTCATTATGGTTAGTTAACTTTCACCTTGTTAAAATAATATTACAGTACCTAATGTTGTGAGGTCGCGCAGTCTTTTCCATAAAAACCTTTATATACCTGTATATTATAGTATAGACGTTGTTTTTAATAGATATAATTCTTTCTTAAAGTACAGACACAAGCAGGTCTTTGGCTAAAATGCTTACGCCCGTATTCACAAACGATGCGTGCTTTAATGAAGCAGCAAATCGAACGCACAGCGTTGAAAAGAGCTCTATGATTGGCTCGTGTGTCACCCTGTGCGTCCACGCGCGCTTTGAGATCTCATAGTAATGTTTGTGAATGCGGGCGTTAGTGTCCATTTCAATTAGCAGAATGTTCGAGAATGAATTGAACGAGCAATTATTTTTTGTTTTAGTTTCAATCACAACCATCCCGTATCGTCCAAAAACACAAAGAGCTCTGCGTGTATTATTCATATTTGAAACAACAATGGAAATGTTGATTGCGAATTTTTGTGAACCACAATGCTATTCTTCTATTGAAAAGGCAAAATGTCTGTACTAATTTATCAAGCAAGCTCTTTTAAAAGTCTGTAACAAGTTGAATTAAGTGTCAATTTGGTCCTTTGATTAGATAATTCATAAAATTACGGCTATTGTTTTTATTGAATAAAACATTTGTGGTAGCGTCGCTTACAGGACAACCTACAACAAAATAAAAAAATTCCCCAACGGATTTTCCCTCTTTAGCCCTTTCAGACCCACGACGAAACTAAACAAGGTAGTAATAAAAAAACTCGATATTCATTATCTTTGGGGATCAGAGAAAATGAAAATTGAACATTTTCAGTGGTACTATGTTGTTTTCATGGTTTTTCAGGGGGCGTACAATTGTATCATCGTGGGCCCAACTCATTCAAAGTCCCGATACAAAAAAAATTGATTCGAGGGCATTTAATGCAATTCATAGTCCCATGAACCCCAAAGATTATTTTGATTTCATTAGATCCNTTGACCTCTTTTTTGTCGATAAAAATAGGTCTAGTTTCATCTATCTTTATTATGTACACTTTAACGTGACTCACACTGTATAAAAAACATTTACCTATAACTAAAAATGTTTACGTAAGCATAGGGGGAGGGGGTAAGTGCTTTGCTTACTTTTGATGACAACGGGGGCGGGGGGGTAAAAAATGGTAAGAAATCTGCTTACGTAATACTTGAACGGCCCCTTATTCATATAAAATTAAAATTGATATTTCATAGGTAAAAGGCAACCAAACAATGTTTTAATTGGGTTATTCCGTATTCGACCCATGACAACTCAACCCATTACTTCACTCATCCCAAATTAGTATTCCTAGCTCTACCCATTACAGAATTTCGTTATTCTACCCAAATGCATTCCTCACTCAACCCAAAGTAAATAATTATACGNTACCTTAAAATTAATAACTTAAATCAAGTCTTAATACGGTCACGGCTCAAGATTTTTTTGTCCATTTCAGCGTTCTTTTTACTCTTTTGACGTTGCGTTGACAGCTTTTACCTAAATTCGCGCGGAACTTTTTTGTGAAATGGCTCTTAAGATGTACGTACGGCATTTTCAGGGCTTTCATACACGTCCTAAATATATCAAATCAAATTAGTTTATAGCTTGCCCTATAACCACTTGGGACAACATATCAGCTAGTGCTGAGAAGAAATGGCAAAACTCATTGTCGTGGCTCAATTTGTCGTCACTACCAATCATCAGAATAAGAGTGTGGTTTTAAAGTGTAAAAATTAAGGCGACCAATAATAGGCTAAAAGTCCGACTGCTTCGAGGGTTGGTAGTTGGAACCCCGTTGATCGCTAAACTACTGTGGTAGACCAACCCCTAGCAAAATCATACAATAAACTTCTCTTAGATGAAGATTTAATGGGAATATTACCACCCACATTGAAAACATAGTTAGCAACCTAAAATTTTTCAACAATTAAAATTCTAAATCACGTAGGAGAGCGCAACGCGTAAAGCGCCGCGCTCTCACTGAAATTCAAAATGCCCAAATTAAAAAAAAGAAATGGGAATATTAGTAATTAATAAATTAATAAACGCCACAGAACGAGGAAAACCGAGCCCGAATAATGGGTAATGGCTAGGATAAAAAATAAGAAGAGTAATAAATATACCCCTAAAAATAAGTTAAGTCTTAGACTAACGGGACTATTCCCACCTCTCGTTCCCACCACTGCAACTCCTGTGTAGCCAGGATCTACAGCTTGACCGCCATAAAAACCCAACCAATGAAGGTCAAGTTTGTCCCGGGGGAAAGTTAAATTGTCATTGGACCCGCAACGAAATTAATCAGAAGAACATAGGAGGAGTTCGAAATTAAGTCATAGACTAATTGAAATTGACATATTTTTAAATACAGGTTGTTTATGTATTAATGTAGGCCGTGAAATAAAAATTACTTAGTTAAATTTCCGTAGTTTATTGACTGTACAAAACTTTTTATAATCTCACTAGTAGTTACAAAGATAAACCCTTGAACACACAACACACGTTTACCTCTTCATACTATTAAGTAGGCACTTATTATGTGCCAGAAGTAAGAAAAACTGCCCCAACAGCGTTAGGCAGCGTACACACCGTCAGATAAGGCACGCACACACTTTAATGAATCGTCCACACTCTGGGGAAACGTGTGCTCGTGACTTTAGGGCGTGTGCACACTTGAGACTGGAGGGGCTGTTGACGCATTATGCTTTTGAGACTGATTGCTCCTGCTCGATGTACCGACGATCTGAAAATTGACAATGGAAATGTCCACGATTGCAAGAATGTTCATTATCAGTGGAAGTTGTTTTTTCTAAAATTATGGAGTCTAATTATCTTTCTTTAACATTGCTATTCTTATTGAAATCAGTTTAGCAATTGTCAAAAATGTATCATTCCTCTGTGTAGGAAAACCGCTCTGGTTTACAGCTATGTAAGCAACAAAAATGTTGTTTTTATAATTAACTAGCTTTTGCCCGCAGCTTCACCCGCGTGAAATTTTGTTTGTCACATATCGTCTCGTATCGTCGTATAAACAATAATACTGTAAAGTTTCATTAAAATCAGTTCAGTAGTTTTAGCGTGAAAGAGTAACAAACATCCAGACATCCAAACTTTCGTATTTATAATATTAGTAAGATAGTATCAGGCGTTACTTTGCGGAAATCCATAATATGATGATAAAGACTAGACGGCGGAAATTTTAAGATACTCGTAAGTAATTTTATCTTTTAAGAAATATGTAAGTTGTTTTTAGGTTGAGTTGGGTTTTTATTGGCGGTCAAGCTGTAGATCCTGGCTACACAGGAGTTGCAGCGGTGGGAACGAGAGGTGGGAATAGTCCCGTTAAAAGTATCAAGTGTGCACGTCCCTTTATTCTCGAAGACTTATGGCGGTATTAAGGCCTGTCATGCGGAGTGGGGAAAAAATAGTCCCCCCTATTTGTTGTGTGGGGGCTTATATCTTTAGGTAACGCACACTTATGTGAGAATGGCCTTGTTATGTGCGTTGACAACACATACGGCTGTGGTAAAAAGAAACAATGGTTTTTTCATAGTAACGGTGAGATGAGAAGGGGTTATTCCGTATTCGACCCATGACAACTCAACCCATTTCTTCACTCATCCCAAATTAGTATTCCTAGCTCTACCCATTACAGAATTTCGTTATTCTACCCAAATGCATTCCTCACTCAACCCAAAGTAAATATACCAAAAACAAGTATGGATAGCAAAACAACGTTTACTATTTGTCCAGAAATTTAATTATGATAAAACTAGTACATTTATGTTTATTTAAAAAAAAAAACATCACCTACATGTTTGATAACTGTCGGCAGCCGAACTGCTTAACCACTCCTTGTGGTGGAACCCTGACTGGCTCTGTCTTCCACCCGAAGAGTGGCCTTCTAACAAACCGGATATTCCCGAAAGTTCACTGCTTGGTNTTGTTAAAGGTAAAAGTGTGAGTTATTATCTTATTAACTGTTATCTATGCAAATGAGTAACCGATACCGCTTGCCAAGCGGCTTGTCCATCCATTGTTCACCCTTAAACCGGTTTTAATTGTTTTGACAATGTTGCGAATCGGCCCTTATCAGTTATAACTTAAATATCGAAGATTTTATTCTATTTTAAGGTAATTAAGAAACTTTGGTCAAATCATACCGCTCAAAACTTATACCGCGGGATTAGTTGTCCGTCCACATGAATACTTTTAAAGATTTATAGTGGATTTATAGTAGATTTATAGTAGATTCAAATTATGTAAGTTAATGGTTCCTCTTTAATCTGTGATTTTTATTATAAGATTTTAAAAAAATGTATCTACTTTTTGTTTTGTTATGAAAAGTTATAGTTCTAATTGCATGTAGTCATTATTTTATTTGTGTCCTTTTGTGAAAAACGTTTTTCAATTATATTATTGTATCAGAACTCCTGTAGTTTTATTTAATAGCACGATCTTAACACAAAAATTAACTTAGCTTAAATTTCTAAAAAAATATATTTTTATTCTGACCGTACATAAAAATCTTATATTTTTTGAGTGATTTTAAAATGGGTTGAGCTAGGAATGTTTTTGGGGTGAATAAGGAACATAAAATTAAAAATTAGTTGTGGGTAGAGTAAGGAACAAAATTGGGTTGAGTAAGGAAAATAATGAGTGGGTTGAGTTTGTCGTGGGTCGAATACGGAATAACCCTTTTAATTATATTATTAATACTGTGTTAAAAACCTGAGAAGGGGTGTTCGCCCCTTATCAGTTTCCGATATTAAGTAGGTTTAATACCTAGGTAAGTATGGTAATGTTTGGCGAGTTGAAATGCTAGTGACTCTAACTTAAAAATACAAATCTTCCAAAAAACAAAACAATAATCCAGATATTTACTTTATTTACCTTATTTTATATTCGAGTCGGGTTAATACCCGACTCGAATAAAACAAAAGTTGGATAATTATAATTTACACAAAACGAAATCAAAGAGCTAGGACGTTCACATAAAACATTGTCATGATTGTTTTAGACCCTTAATTAATTTTGGGACGACGGCAAATTAGAAATGCTACGAAAAATTAAGTATAATAACATTAAAATAGAAGCACAAACGGAATTCAAATGAAACGAACAAAAATGAGCTTAGTGAAACGAGGGCAACATAAAAGAGGTTCGATCGAAAGATATACTCAATGACCCAATAAGCATTTGAATCTTAAAATCTACGCTGAAATATGGGGCCTACATAACCAAGAAAAGCAAAGAAATTTTGCCTCTAGAAGACGAATTGTCTAAATATTCTTAGTCCAATGATGACAGAGACTTCTTTGCTGAAAAGTAATAAGCTATAGGAAAACTTCACACAACCTTTATCCATGTAAAACCGAAGTACTTATACAAAGGGAACGCCCAGGTTTTAGTGGTTTCTTACATGAGTAAAGAATTCGGGTTCTTTACTCATGTGGTTTCCAGCCCCATTCACGTAGCCTGAGGTGGAAAGGCCATTTTTACACTTCATAAGTTGGTATCGAACTCCTGATGTTTAGGCACTTCCTCCTTTGAGTCCTTCAAGGGTATTATATCACTACTAGCTTTCCGCCCGCGGCTTCGCCCACGTGGAATTTTGTCTGTCACAGAAAAACTTTATCGCGCGCGTCCCTGTTTCAAAAACCGGGATAAAAACTATCCTATGTTCTTTCCCGGGACTCAAACTATCTCTATGCCAAATTTCATCAAAATCGGTTGCGAGGTTTAAGCGGGAAAGCGTAACAGACAGACAGACAGACAGACAGACAGACAGACAGACAGACAGAGTTACTTTCGCATTTATAATATTAGTTGGGATAGTTGGGATTGCAAGATATAAAGTATAGTATAACTAGATTAGCATTGTTAGCACTGGGTACCTACTATAATATTTTACAAATCTTTTTAAAGCCTCATTAAACCCAAGTTTATCTATGTTGTAGAATACTACGACATACCTAGCTAAAACATTGTAAAACTAGCAGATGAAGATATGCAACGTTTTTAAGGTGTAAAACGTAAGCAAACGAGAACTCTCAATAGGGTTACCAAGGTAGAAGTTTTGAAGGAGGTGTTTTGAAGTTTTGAATTCCTGATGAGGTCTGGATTACTAAAGGTAGATTTAGTGATTCAGTATTATCATCCAAATGGTCAGTGAAAATGGTGTTCGATTCGATTCTAAGATCCGACAACCCTAGTTTCTCCAAAGGAATGCGCATAGACTAAACACAGCTGTCTTAGATGCACGCAGGTGTCCAAGTCCATTCCATAGCAGAGTGACCTGTGACGCACCTTTAGGGTCATAACTGGCGCAATGCGAAACCTAGTTTAGAAACACCGTTTTTAAGCGGTAAAAAGAGACTGCAAAAATGGGATGCAGTTTAGCGTTGCATAAAGGCACTGTAGGCTCCATCTACCTATTTAATATGCAATCCACACTTGCACGAAATTGTGTATCGTAAGCCGTTCCTATCTTCTTGTTCTGAAATTGGAAAAACTTTACACAATTTAAATTTTTACAAAGATTGCCTACTGATTTTAGTAAAACGGTACACAAATGGAAAACTTCTCCTCAATTTTCATGAAAGAACGATCGATAGTAATTCTGTTGAATAACGAACGAAGCGATCACAATAATCATTCCACTTAAAGACATTATGTATTGTTTAGTTTCAAGGCCAAATCAATAATTTCTTCTTCACCCTGGCTGGGGCGTAGTTAGCTAACTAACAATAAAATCAGTAGACAGCTATAAAACTATTTTCAAACCCAAGAACCAAGCCGTTCCGAAAAATATTTCCCAAGCCGGGAAAATTCTCAGTATCCACTCAAACTCGTTCTTCAGGTTACCTAAGCAAGCTTTTCAGTCACCAAATTACAAAATAAACCTTTATCGCCTCAATTTTTAGACTATCAAGAAAAGTATCTCACTCATCTCAATGATTCTTCCCCGCAATAAGTCTTAAATTAGCAATTATCTTGTGACGAATCTAGTTATGAGATAGGAACATCAAGGCAGTATTGTTACGAACACCACAGTGGCCCACAAACGCTCTTTGTTTGACAACACAGAAGGCATTGATGAAGTAACAAAACTGTGTCACCGTTATGTGATAATAGTTAGGGAGTGTTAGGAATCGTTCATGAACGATGATCATATTGATACTGCGCATGAATGCGTGGCCACATCGCATGCAAGTATGCAAGCGTGCTAAAAGCGGTAGAAAATCAATGAAACGTCCCTTCTAGAACAGTGAGCAGAACCAATCAATCAATTTAACTTATAAGAAATCAATAATGATTAAAACAATATAAATAAAATATAACATGCTAAGAAATTCCGTTATTGCAATATGTAAATTTATAACGCTCATTAACTTATTAGTTAACGCACAGACACTGACTGACCTTTGGCAGCGTGGCTAGTCATTGACCACGTCATGTTCATAATCAGTCACAAGTTATCAGTGTAAAAGTAAAATATTTCATACATTAACACATTGAACGCCAACGCGGTCAATGTTGTCCGACACTGCACTTTCCTACCAGGCCAAGTAAAAATTTCATTTTTTTTTCAATTTTCGTCGATTGTTTTTTTTTTTGTTAAATCGTTACATTATAAACATAAATAAAGGATTTTATTAACATATAGTTGTTTTTGAGTCTCTACATCGAATTATTAAGCGTCGGACATCATTGATCCCCATGGCCCCAGCGAGCGAAAATTCGAAAATCCGTTCCGTAGGGCCGCGCGGTCATGTTGTCGACCATCCCCGCTCGCATCCAAAAAAAAAAAGGAGAACAACCAAAAAAATAAAGAGTTGTACATTGGTAGGTTTTTGATACAGGGTGTCCCAAAAACAATGGATAACCCTGTAACCATCGATAGGCCTCGCCATGGTCTCCCTAACGTCCTATTTTGACCCCTGTAAAAATATCACAGTTTTCAAGATTTTTAAATTTTTGTGCATTTTTAGAAAATTGCCACCTGCGATTACTTTTTCTCATGCCATTTCTACAAATGAGGATACTTTTCAATCTAGTTTTTTTCCTTATCACAAGGGATAGTTGGGCTATCAAAAGAAAAGATTAAAGTTTAACAAACTAGTTTAATAGTATGAAAATTTTAAGAAATTGCAGAGAAGAAGGAAAAAATAATTCATTGTTTCGCACTTTTGATCAGCCGTCGTGTAAAAAAAATGTAGGAAGACCATCGTGCCCATTACCTTAAAAACTTCCTTGATTAATTGAGATTCTAAAAAGGTATCACAAGCCTATGGTATTCTGTGTTATTTTTATCTTATGGCTACTTGAATAGCAACTAGTATGAAAACTGCAAAAATGAGTTTTTCTCGTAATAGTTAAACTAGGACTGCATAGTGGCATTAAATACAAATGGATATGATACCGTAAAAGGAACGCTAAAAGTGATTTTTTTCAAATTGTTTTAATTAAAAAAGGTTTAAATTTTATTTAAAAAATTGAATTTATCAATAATTCGTATAAAAAATGTCCAAAACTAAGCCGTCCCAGCTATGGCATTGTCAGGAAGGCGCTACTATCAATACTGAACTATTAGTTCCCATTTTTGCCTCGTTGGACAGCCATATAATTATGAAATTTACAGGAAGGTGCTGCTAACAACTGGGTTATTAATCCAATTTTTGCGACTTGACGTTTTAGAAATTGTTTGACTGTATTTTGAATTTTTCATCCATCACTGTAGTGTCACTTTCGATCGGTTCTTTTTTCAAAACAATATTGAATTGTCAATATATCTACAAATAATATTTAAAAATATACTTAAAATTAAAAATAATTATAATGACATAGCTGATTTAACATGCCAATACCACAAAATATAACAGAAGGTAAACTCATGTATGTACCTCGCTTTGCATACCTCTCTCGCTCGCACGCTCGGCCGTCGCGCCAGGGTTGTCTTGTCATGTGTTGTGTTTATTTCGTTATGATAGAAAAATGTAATAACAGATATCCACGTATACTTATTTATATTTAGTACGTTATTATAGTAATAGTTTGCAAACAAATACACGAGAAGGAAGTAGTATTGAGTTGAGTGGTTGACACTATTATCCAACTAATATTATAAATGCGAAAGTTTGGATGTCTGGATGTTTGTTGTAGGGTTGCCAACTATACTGTTTTGAACAGTATTATACTGTTTTTCACTAAATTATACTTTTTACTGTTGAAACAAAAATAAAGTATACAAAATACTGTTTTCAGCTAGCATCACTAGTATCCATAGATATTTTTAAAAGTAAATGCCCAACACCACATTTAAGTACGCGTTGTAGAGCTATACTGTTTGTTTTTTTTAATACTGTCTGTTTTCCTTCTCCGACCTCTGATATACTTTATATTTTGAAAGAAAAGTTGGCAACCCTAGTTTGTTGCTCTTTCACGCAAAAACTACTGAACAGATTTTGATGTAACTTTACAGTATTATTGTTTATAACCCTGAATAACATATAAGCTATAATTTATGACGATCTGTGACAAACTAAATTTCACGCGGGTGAAGCCGCGGGCAAAAGCTAGTTATCCAATAATTCCTAAAACCTCTCTAAAACAATTCGATATTCCTAATAATTGAGTTGGCTTTAAATTTCAATTGAAATTCAAATAAATAACTTACTTACCTCCCCGAATCAACTGGTAATTTAAAAAATGAAAATTCGGTATTTAATGATGAGTTTAAGCAACCAAATACCGAACAATTATAATACGACTTTTTCTGTTCACTCATTTTCGTCAATTTCGCAAAACAAAATAATATTATCACAGGCGGTTGACCGGCGCGTGACTCAAGCGAACCACAGCAAACGTGTGGCGAACGTCTGTCGCGTATTATAAATTATATAAAATAAGTAAACGATATGTTTTAATTAATAAACCGTTATTATCTTGCTAAAAAGTTGATAAATTTGCAAAAATGCATTGTATAATTACCATGTTTCATTGCGCTACCGTTATCCACATTTTTTTTTCTAAGTCCGAGCTTTACCTGAGAACCAAGTGACGTACACTAATCTTGGGAGCCGCGCGGGTCAGCTTATATGAGAATTATTGAAGAAATGCTGTCCATCGGCTCAATACAGAGGTTTAAACATAGGTCTGACTCGCGGTCATCATTGTCCGACGCGGCCCGAACGGAAAGTTAAAGTGTCGCCCATCATTGTCCCCCATGGCCCGAACGGAACAGTGCCATTTTTAGCCTGGCAGCGAAGGTGTTAAACATTTGCATGTACCTACTGAGAACGCAACGAATTGATTGCTGATTTATTGTTAAAACTTGGTGGTTATTGGTTTAACTAGTTAATATATTTTAGAAAGGGTCAATACTCGTCTTTGAACTCGTTCTATTACGTCTAGAACACAGCCTAAGGACACTGCGAAGCTGAATATCCTGGATAAATCATTGTATTTTTTTTTGTTAAAATGGCAGAATACAACCAAGTGGATGCCATGAAGCGAAAACATATTTGGATAAAACAGATAATAAACCGATTTTATAGTTTCATCATCCTGGAAGACTGTCAGAAAGATCACCCGGATGAGTCGTGATCGTCATATAAAACTGTTATATTGAAAAAGCTAGACATATAATTTCCCAAACCCATTATTTAATTTACTGACATAAGGCGGAAAATTGCCGTATTTACGTGTAATCCGTGGCGTGTGGGTGGGATTTATTAGAACTAAGGTCGACCTAGACTTGGCTGGCCTTGGGACGAACCAATCAATAAATCCATATGCTAGCATTTTGCTTTCTTGACATCGTTTATGATTTATGATTCATTGTTTATTCTGCGAGCAATATCATACTTCAACTATGCTATCGAGTTACTGAGGGAACTTCAAGATAGGCACCACCATCATCTTCAGCCTAAAAAACTGCAAAGAAAGCTGATGGCCCATGGGTGCAGACGAACGAAAAGGCTGTTGAGTAAGTTTATCACAATAAACATCACATTACAGATACGAATCCACCTCCTCAAAGAGAGTACCTACTACCTACTTACAGTCAGCGTCAAATAATCCGTGACTGTAACTCCTAATGTGGTCAAAAAGCCAAAGACGTGTTGCGAACTTATTGGCTACTTTGGGTGTCACGAACTATTTGACGCTCACTGTGATAAGGAAACCAAGTGCCTAGATGATGTGGAGGAAGTCGCGGCCCAATCGTACACAAAAAACTTTCAAAACATCACGTCATTCAAGTGTTGTTATACTTGTTATTGTTCTGTCGTCATTTCTGCCAAGCATACACAATTATTTTCACGAACTAGAAAAGAAAGAATGGAAATGATAAACAAAGCACGAGAAATCTGCAGTACATCCATAAATCGTCGCGTCATGTTGCGCATGAGTGGATTTTGTACAAAGCATTTGCTAAAACGGCTTAAAACCAGTCACGCACGTAGTTTTCCTTTAGTTTCAACTGACCATATAAAGAGCTTGTCATTTTGTCAAGCGCGACTTTAAATATGGATGATGGTAGACTGGTCTTATGACAACTGCATATCCATTACAGGTGAGATCTTCTGAGATCGAGAGAGTTTCTGACTATCCTTAACTCCTGACGTTTTCAATCTTAAAATAAAGAACATTGTGCAGATGTGGTGCAGAGAGTATTCGCTGATAAGCAATCTATCATGTCCTATCCTTAAATAAACAGGAAAGATGTAACAACGTCTGAATTCGAGGTGAATTCCAAAAACTGTCTGGTTATCCCTAATTGCTGATGTTACCCAATTCCTCCATTGCTGATGTTCACCCAACAGCTGCAATAGTTTATTTTTGGAATAGTTACAATAGCATAGTTTTTATTCCTCTAGTCTCGTCTCGTGAAAAAGTTATAAGTAGGATCGACACTATTTCTAAATGTCTACTTAAGTTATTTTTGGTTTAGAATTAAAAGTCGCAGCTTGTGGGTCCGTCAGTAAGGTGGTAAGAAACATTCATTGACTGAATTTCTAAACAAATGATTACCGTACAGAAGATACCACTGCCTATTGCAGGACTTTCGTCCATAAGCAAAGAGCTCAAGAGTGCGGCACAACAACTGTCCAAAAATTATTGAATGATCAAACGAACTTACCAAGTGAAGTTCGATCTAAATTATCCTGTTTTCGCCGAAGAGATTTATTTTACCATGTAGTACCCCTGTACGACAAGCCAATCCGCACACAAAATTCAGCGCAGTAGTAGTAAAAAACAAAAGAGCGGGCAACCCCACCCCTACCACGCTGTGGGCTCGGTGTCCGAGCGGTCTCATTATATTTAGAGAAGAGATGACATTGACGTTTACCTCCAGGGAAGAAGATATAGAAATCTTCGGGTTGGGAGGGACCTTAAATCTCTTCGGCGAAAACAGGATAATTTAGATCGAACTTCACTTGGTAAGTTCGTTTGATCATTCAATTATCCTGCTTTCGCCTCCGAGATTTATTTTACCATGTAGATGTTTAGAGCATGGATCAATGTCCATGTTAAATGGTTAAGAGAGTAAATGTCAATGTACTAAATACATAATAAAGCAATATTTTTGTATTATAATCGTATTGCATCACTTATTCATAACAATAACAAGTATCACGGTCTCAACAAGATTTTGTTCATTATAGAGTATTATTATATACATTTATTTGTACTTCTATTAACTGTTAAGTACGACTACTGATTGTAAAAAGTTGCCAAGACAGTTGACAGAGCATCCTGTCTATCCAGCACACTGGCTAATTGAATCAACGTTGACAGCGGCGCAAACCGCAGGCAATACTGCCGCGTGTCGCGTGCTGTGTGGGCCGAACACCCTCGTGTCGACACTCCTTTCCTATATTTATCCAGTTTCATCTCAGAACTGAGCTTGACGACGGTAGTGGTTAACACCGAATCGATCACAGTGACTGCAAAGCTAACACTCTGATTGTTGTAAAACATAAGCTCACTTGCATTTTAATTAATAAATAAATAATGTGGTTAATTAAAACTTATTAATTTATTTGGATACAGTTTGACCAGTATTCCAAAACAGTATTAATTTGGATTCCAAGTAACACTGTTGCGAGG
Organism: Ostrinia furnacalis; assembly: GCF_004193835.3. Taxonomy (NCBI): domain Eukaryota; kingdom Metazoa; phylum Arthropoda; class Insecta; order Lepidoptera; family Crambidae; genus Ostrinia; species Ostrinia furnacalis. The sequence continues at coordinate 1,461 of NW_021135568.1, read as the reverse complement.
AAAAAGTTTGGTTTCTATTTAATAGCACCTTTTAATAGCAATCTTTTGATTCTTGAAACCTGACCTATAAATTATATTATTTATTTAAATAATTATATATTTCAATAAATTATATGATTTCACTAACGATATTGCTAAGCGGTGGTTATTTAATGTTATTATAGGATGCACCCGACTTTAGAATATGCTAAGAAAATAGAGTAAGGTAGGTACAATGATGTAATTGAGCATTGTAAAAATATTTATTTGTCAGTCATTTAGTGTAGTGGTTTCAAAACGGACTACTATGCCGAGAGGTCCCGGGTTCGATCCCCGGCCGGGCAGAAATTGAATTGATACATTTTAATTTCTGTGATGGGTCTAGGTGTTACTATGTATAATATGTACTTATGTATATAAAAACGGTATTTAAGTATGTTTATATCCGTTGTCTAGGACCCATAGCTTTGCTCAGTGTTTGGGACTAGGAGCGTAGTGTAAAATGTCGAAGGAAGGATATTTATTTATTATTTGCGGAGTGTATAGCGGAGTCTGGTACGTTTTGTTTGATCCACGACTGCCAAATACAAAACTTACTGCAAAGGAAAGGTAAGCTTAAATGGGCAATATGGTACTACTGATGTACCTGTTGCCCCAGCATTCTATTTTTTTTTTTATTATTATTATTTATTGTTAAGTTTTATTAAACCTCGAAGAAATAAAATTTATTATTATTATTCTCTTTATTAACTTTGGTTCTTAATTTTAAATATTTTTTTACAATGTAAATTATCAAAAAAAAATAAAAATAAAAATACATTATAAAAAAATACTTAAAAATAGTTATTCTTTTTTTTTTTTTTTTATCCACAACGAGGAAGCTCTTAGCCTGAATCTCACCTGATGGTAAGTGATGATCAGGCCGAAGGTCGAAGCGAGCTTCACTCGGAATCCTCAACCACGGAGGAACTGGCTATCTTACCTCTAACTGCCGGAACACAACAATGCTCTTAACTTTGTTGTTATGGCGACAGAAAGCTTCCGCTGGTAGCGAAGCAGGGCCCAAGCTACCGGTGGTCAGGGTCACAGGCTGAGGAACCTCCGGACAATGCGTGCCGTGCTGAGGATCATCGCCTTTTGTATCTGACCCTTGAGCCAACCATCCAGCGAGAGCTTCTTTAGATGTTGGCTTATTATTATTATTATTATTTTTTATTTATTTATTTATTTATTTTTTAGTGAAAAAACGTATTAACGTCTAAAAAAAAATGGTCGCCATTCTAAGGCGAATTAATTGGAATTAATTCATGTTAATCGTGTAGAAATCTCTACGCCAGACGATAAAATATGAATTATGACTATTGATGTGCCGTTCCCGAGAACGCTCTCTCAACTGAGAATATTCTCGGGAGCGCTCCCGGGAGCGTTCTCCTAAGTGAGAAAGGTTGAGAATCATGTTTATCAAATGGAAATAAACAAACA